>NC_043005.1:59031807-59064307 GCF_006345805.1 Octopus sinensis | reverse complement strand
GGCAGCGGTGGCAGTGGTAGTGGTGCTGGTGCTGCTGCTGGTGGTGGTGGTGCTGGTGGTGGTGGTGGTGGTGGAGGAGGTGGTGGTGGTGCTGCTGCTGGTGGTGGTGGTGGTGGTGGTGGTGGTGTGGTGGTGGTGGTGGTGGTGGTTGTGGTGGTGGTGGTTGTGGTGGTGGTGGTGGTGGTGGTGGTTGTCGCTGTCATCATCATGGTCATCGGTGGTGAGCTCAATCCGATAAACAGGGAACATCTGCTTGAATCAATAGATTTGCATGCGTATATGTATGCCTATATGTATGCATGTACGTGTGTGTGTGTAAGTGTATGTGTATGCATGTATATCGTCTCTGCATGTGCGTATTGTTGCAAAATGGAAAGTACTCATTTAAAGGTAAGAGAGAAAAGGAGAGAGAAACAGAGAGACAGAGGCAGAGAGAGAAGGAGAGGGAAAGGGGAAAAGATCAGGGAAAGAAAGACATACAGTGAGGGAAAGATCATTAGTAGTAGTAGTAGTAGTAGTAGTAGTAAAAGCTGAAGCATGCAAGATTTCTCCAATTTCCAGCTGGCATAACCCTATGTGATTGTTTACTTGTTATAAGGAGTAGATAAATTGATATCAAATTGGCTAACTAAATGTTTTCGTATTGACCTGAAATAATGATCAACTATGAAAACATCATAAAGTAGCTACTGATAACGGTGTACTGTAGGATGTTGTGTGATTGATTTGGTTTGGTTTGGTTTGGTTTGGTTTGGCTTGGTTTTAGTGTGGTGTTATATGGTATGGAGGTGGTGGGATTTTAGCTCTGGTTTTGGCATTAGTTGTGCATGGTGAGTTTGCAGAAAACCAGGTCTGTGATACACATTCGGTCTTTTTCTCAGTTGAATCAGATTTATATTATCCGGTTTCAAATTTTGGTACAAGGTTAGCAAATTTCAGGGGCTGGGGATAAGTCAATTGTATTGACCCCCTGTCCTCAACTGGTACTTATCTTATCAACCCCAGAAGGATGAAAAGCAAAGTCAACCTCAGAAAAATTTGAACTCAAAATATAAAAACAGATGAAATGCATTATATAAGTATTTTGCAAGCATGGCAATTCTGCATAGCAGAATTCCGCACGGCAGAATATATATGCATATATATATCATCATCATCATCATCATCATCATTTAACGTCCGCTTTCCATGCTAGCATGGGTTGGACGGTTCAACTGGGGTCTGGGGAGCCCGAAAGCTGCACCAGTCCAGTCAGATCTGGCAGTGTTTCTACAGCTGGATGCCCTTCCTAACGCCAACCACTCCGAGAGTGTAGTGGGTGATTTTATGTGCCACCGACACAGGTGCCAGACGAGGCTGGCAAACGGCCACGCTCGGATGGTGTTTTTATGTGCCACCGACACAGGTGCCAGACGAGGCTGGCAGACGGCCACGCTCGGATGGTGTTTTTATGTGCCACCGACACAGGTGCCAGATGAGGCTGGCAAACGGCCACGATCGGATGGTGCTTGTTACGTGCCCACAGCACGGAGGCCAGTCGATGCGGTACTGGCTACGGCCACGTTCGGATGGTTTTCTTGTGTGCCACATGCCACCGGCACTGGTACCACAAGATACAAATTCCATTGATGTTCATCTATTTTGATTTGTTTTGATTTTCACTTGCCTCAACAGGTCTTCACAAGTGTCACAAGAAGGAAGGTATGCACAGGTGGACTGACTACGTCCCAGGTAGGGGCCATGGTTATGGCCTGACTAGTCTTGCCGGGTCTTCGGATGGTGTTTTTATGTGCCACCGACACAGGTGCTAGATGAGGCTGGCGAACGGCCACGATCGGATGGTGTTTGTCATGTGCCCACCGCACTGACTACAGCACTGATGGATTTCTTGTGTGCCACAGGCACTGATACCACAAGATACAAATTCCATTGATGTTCATCTATTTTGTCTATTTTGATTTGATTTGATTTGATTTTCACTTGCCTCAACCGGTCTTCACAAGTGTCACAAGAAGGAAGGTATGCACAGGTGGACTGACTAGTCTTGCCGGGTCTTCGGAAGGTGTTTTTATGTGCCACCGACACAGGTGCCAGATGAGGCTGGCGAACGGCCATGATCGGATGGTGTTTGTTACGTGCCCACAGCACGGAGGCCGGTCGATGCGGAACTGGCTACGGCCACGTTCGGATGGTTCTCTTGTGTGCCACCGGCACTGGTACCACAAAGATACAGATTCCATTGATGTTCATCTATTTTGATTTGTTTTGATTTTGATTTTCACTTGCCTCAACAGGTCTTCACAAGTGTCACAAGAAGGAATATATATGCATATATATATATATATATATATATATATATGCATATACCATATGTCTGAGTGAAATTAACAGTCTTTGTGTGTTTGTGAATTGCTAATATGTATATATATGTTTGTATGTGTGTGTGTGTGTGTGTGTGTGTGTGTGTGTACATAATTATTTGAGGGAATATTAATCCAAACTTACAGGGAAAAATTTCAATTTAGAAATACTAAATAAAATTTCACACCAATTATGTACGTTTTTATTATTTTTTTTGCAATTTACTTAATATTTGGTATTTTATTGTTATTTTTACTTCAATATTTCTATTATATGTAATTTTCTAGATGGTGTAATTTAATTGTTCATTTTGAATTGATAAAAGGCGTTTTTTCTAATTTTATATATATTACTCTTTTACTCTTTTACTTGTTTCAGTCATTTGACTGCGGCCATGCTGGAGCACCGCCTTAAATCGAGCAACTCGACCCCAGAACTTATTCTTTTGTAAGCCCTGTACTTATGCTATCGGTCTCTTTTGCCGAAC
The DNA here is from genome assembly GCF_006345805.1 of Octopus sinensis. Classification (NCBI taxonomy): domain Eukaryota; kingdom Metazoa; phylum Mollusca; class Cephalopoda; order Octopoda; family Octopodidae; genus Octopus; species Octopus sinensis. The sequence continues at coordinate 59,061,459 of NC_043005.1, read as the reverse complement.
TGCTAAGTAATGGGGACGTAAACACACCAGCATCGGTTGTCAAGCAATGCTAGGGGGACAAACACCAACACACAAACACACACAAGCATATATATATATATATGCATATATACGACGGGCTTCTTTCAGTTTCCGTCTCCCAAATCACTCCGAGGCTATGGTCTGACAGCAGTGTGTGGGTGTGCATTGTCATGCAACAATGAAATTTTCTTCAGCAATAGACTTTGGCATCTGGTGTGAATTGCTGGCTTCAGTTTGTTGATGACCAGAATGTTGTTGACAGCAACTTTGAAGTTTCAACCAGCTTAGCCATCATCAGACTACAATGCAGTGGAGTTAGTTTTGTCTATATATAGTCCCTTACTTCTTTATTGCCCACAAGGGGCTAAACATAGAGGGGACAAACAAGGACAGACAAACAGATTAAGTCGATTACATCGACTCAAGTATGTGACTGGTACTTAATTTATCAACCCTTAAAGGATGAAAGGCAAAGTTGACCTCGGCAGAATTTGAACTCAGAACGTAACGGCAGATGAAATACCGCTTAGCATTTAACCCAGTGTGCTAATGTTTCCGCCAGCTTGCTGCCTATATATAGTCTCTGTTGAGACTGTATATAGTCTCTATTGAGCGTGTGAATTTGGGCGTGTGAATTTGAGTTGGGTGGTAATTAGGTTTTTATGGAAAGGTGTTTTAGAATAATTTTTAATTGATTAAATTTGGGGTTGTGTTATTGTCTAGAATTAATTCAAGCACGTAGTATTTTGGAAACAAACCTATAGACGTTTCTGAGAAACCAGTCTAAGGGGTCTATGACTCAAGAACCTATTTCCTTTGTGTGTATGTAAGTGTGTGTATCCGTGCGTGCATGCATGCATGCATGCATGCATGTGTGCGAGCATTATAAACCTTAGACTGGAAATGAAATGTTTCCAGTACAGGAAAACCAGAAAGCTTGTATTATTGGACATCACTTTATATGTAAAAGTTCTGTTCAGTTGGTGACTGCTGGAATACTGAAAGGAAGCAGTTGGAAAAGATGGTTCTTCATAGTTTTAACAGCTGGCTTCAGAAATACCAAACAAGAGACATGCTAAGTTGCATGTGGGTGGGAAGAGAATGAAGCTCTGTGACTGCCAATTCCTGTATGCATAACACATTTAGAATAAGAGGCTCAATTCTAATCTGATGCTTTATATCAGACAAGAGCGGTAAATGAAAGTTCAAGGCAGGCTGTAAGAATAAATGAAGAAAATTGCCAACCAAAAGCCTAGTTATGAAATGCTATGCAAAATTATCTCTACATCTAAGATATTTAAAGATTTACTACACACACATGTACATATATGTATATATATATATATGTATAGATATATATTATTAATAGTTAGGGAATGTAATAATTCCAAGCTAACAGGAAAAAATTTCAATTTACCACAACTAAATCAAAATTCACAATATTATATATATATATATATATATATATATATATATATATATATATATATATATATATATATAAATATAGTCATGAAACGTGCGTAGTCAATTTAATGTTTGATTTGTAATGAGATTTTTAGAATAATAATTATAAGATATTTAATTAATTTCTATGTTGTTATTATAGATAATATCCTTTCACTATTGAAGGAATAACTAAATAGCGGTTTGTCTCTAAATTATATATATATATATATATATATATACACACACATAAACACATGATGAACAAACAAGGTTGTGACCGAGAGGTTAATAAGCTTCCTTCCCAGCCATGTGGTGTCTGGTTTAATTCTTCTATATGGCATCATGAGCAATGTCTTCTACTATAATCCTGACCAAAGTCTAGTGTGTGGATTTGGTCAATGGAAAAGGAAAGAAACCTGTTGTGTGTGAGAGAGTATGATTGTGTCTGCGTGAGTGTGTGTGCGTGCATGGGTGTGTGTGTGTGTGTGTGTGTGTGGTGTGGTGTGTGTGTGTGTGTGTGTGTGTGTGTGTGTGTGTGTGTGTGTGTGTGTGTGTGCATGTGTCTGTGTGTGTATGTGTTGTGCCTCTGATTTAACATCATGTGATGATAGTGAGTGATCATCACTACTGCTATGTGAGCAAGGTTGCTCATTTCCAAACTTGCACGTAATGTGTTTGGCCTTGGGGAAATATGTAAATATACCTTCATATATATATTCTTTTATACTTTTATTCTTTTAATTGTTTCAGTTATCAGACTGCGGCCATGCTGGAGCACCATCTTCGAGAATATTAATCAAATGAATCAACCCATTACTTTCTTTTATTTTTTGAAGCCTGGTACTTAATCTACCGGTCTCTTTTGCCAAACTGCTAAGTTACAAGGGTGTAAACACACAGATACATACACACACACAAACACACACTCACACACACACACACAACACATATACGACAGACTTCTTTCAGTTTCCATCTACCAAATCCACACGCAAGGCTTTGGTCAGCCTGACAATATAGTAGAAAGATACTTGCTCGAAGTGCCACACAGTAGGACTGAACCTGGAACCACGTGGTATTTCCAAACATAATTTTTCAGTATTAGCTTACACATGTTGTAAAATTTTCTTCTTGTTACAGTTGAATTGTTTCATTTGCTGAGGTCATATTGACAGAAAAAATAAAACGAAGGAAATGAAAAGCTATGTTACCTGTGCATTTTTCAAATGGTAAGTCAATTCCATCCATTGTTTGTTTGAGCAAAAGTTTGAAGTGTATGTCACAGTTCTTTGGGTTATACAAAAGTATATCTTTAAGAGCAGTACAGCCAACTATGACCTCACCAAAATTAGTATATACTGGATCAACCTGAAATCAGAAGCAGAACAAAGACTTCAAAATATAAACAAATGGTAATTTAGGGGGGGGGGGTCATTAGAAAAATACAAATACCAGCAAGTAACTTCATATTTCTCTAATGTTCCCTTGGCTGTGGTTTTGCTAGACAGTAGATAGGGACAGTGGGAATCCAATGTCAAACAGTCCAACCCACCCCAGCATGGAAAGCTGACATTAAATGATGATTATGATGATGATGATGATGAGGAGGAGGAGGAGGAGGAGGAGGAGGAAGAGGATAATGACGATGATGATGATTATGGAGTAGCTATTTCACTCTGTCTTTTATCTTATCATCACTATCATCATCGTTTAACATCTGCCTTCCATACTGACATAATTTTAAAGATTTATCTCACTCTGTGGAAATGTTAAAATACCGGAAAATGATTAGACATAATAACTTCTTTAAAACTTATGATGAGTAGCATTCTCTGAAGTGAATAGTAGACAGAAGTGGAAGAAGTTAGATATGGTATTTTACAACTAAAAGAGCCATAGAAAAGGGAGTTAATGTATGAGCCAGTTGACTAGATATCTGTAATGTTGCCTTGTAGGTACAATGTGTGTGTGTTGTGTGCAAGTGTTTACAAACATTTTTTTTATGCGTTTATGTATGGTGATGGTGTGTTCTGTGTCGTGATTGGAAAGCAGTGTATGTATGGCATGTGTGTGTAGGTTGTATATGTGTATGTTGTTGGGTTGTGCATTTTATGTAGAGAAATATGGTGATGTTATGCATGCATATCTGTTATAACATGAAGAAGATTGTGTGAGGATGTGTGAGTGTGTGAATATGTAATTTGAAATCAGAAGGCAAAGAACCAGATCAGATGCTACAAGTCAGGTCTTTCAGCACTCTAATAGCTTTCCCCAATGCACTGCCCAGTACTGACCCTTTATTAAAATAAATAAAGGCGCCCCTTTTAAAGCCTAACCAGGCTCATGGGCCTGGTTTCCCAGTTTCTATGGCGTATGTGTTCCCCAGCTGGACAGGACACCAGTCCATCACAGCGTTACTCATTTTTGCCAGCTGAGTGGACTGGAGCAACGTGAAATGAAGTGTTTTGCTCAAGAACACAATGCATTGCCCGGTCCAGGAATCGAAACCACAATCTTATGATCATGGTGCTGACACCCTAACCACTAAGCCATGCGCCTCCACGACGCTTTATGTTTTTTTATTTTATCAACATTTAAATGATGAAAGTCAAATTTGAACTCAGAGTGCAATGAAACACTTTCCACAAGGTTTTCTACTCAATGACCTTGCATGTTTGACTGTTCACTACCTTCTCTGAAATTATACCCTACTGTCAGAAAAATGGAAGGAATCATTTGACAAATGTAGGCCTGGAAATTATCTCAAAAAGATGGTTAAGGTGGCATGTCTTTGATCATTTATTTGCGCAAATTTAGATAAAAGATAAACAAAATCAGGAACAAAGACATGATGGTGTTTTGTTTCCTCAATCAAATGTTTTTCTGTTCCAATTCATCAGATAGTTGGTCTCTTGCCATTTCATTCCTCCATGTGTAAATAACATAAATACGGTTTTGTATTCAAATGGAATTGTCTTTAAAAATATTATATCCCTTCCTCATCGCCATCAGTCAATATCAATTATCGTGAATAACATTTAAGACAAAAATAGAATTAATGAATAAATAAATAATTCAAGAAAAAGATTGACTGATGTTCTTTCAAGAGAAATCTCCCAGTGTGAAGAAATTCCAATAATTAGAGTAAACAATACTACAACTCCCTTATGAATTTGTAATGTATGAAACTGTAAGAAAACTATTAAGTGCATTCAATATTTCAGATACGATTTACAAAGTACTTCAAAGAAACACTGTCAAAATGTTAAACTCATAAACGAACAAATAGATAAATAAGCAAATGTTCTATAAAAGACATTAAATTATTCATAACCCAGCTATAATACAACACCAACCACCACTACTCAATTGGGAACAAAAAGAAGAACATATAGACAAATTAAATTAAATGACAATCTCTTTATATTCTTTTAAAAAAATGATGTTTCTGTATTCTATACACTTAGCACATTTGTGACCATATATCTAATACAATACACTACCTATGATTTTTAATTAATTTTTTAAGATGACCAGCAAATTGGTAAGATTTAGTAAAATACTGCTTTTTTAAAAAAATTATTAAGCTGTTGTTGGGGACTTAACTAGTAAAAAGCAAAATAGATTTCAAAGAAATTTATGATGGAAAGTTCTGAATCAAATATGAACAAATTAAAATGAAGGGCTTTAAATAAGCTTAAAGAAACAAAAACTGATGCAATGTTAACCAGGTTCATGTAACATAAAAAATTAATAGTTTTCAATTGTTTCTTTCACCCTCTTTGGAATAGGAATTTATTATTAATTTTTGCATGCATGCACAACAGAGTGTAAGTGATTTAAGAGGAAAACAGGGCATCAGATGTGTTGGTTTGGTTATGTGATGCATGTGGATGAGGACAACTGCATAAAGAAGTGCCAAGCTCCAAGTGTGGAGGATACCTATTTCTTTATTGCCCACAAGGGGCCAAACACAGAGGGACAGACAAGGACAGACAAACGGATTAAGTTGATTACATCAACCCCAGTGCGTAACTGGTACTTATTTAATCGACCCTGAAAGGATGAAATGCAAAGTCGACCTAGGCGGAATTTGAACTCAGAACGTAGCTGTAGACGAAATACCGCTAAGTATTTCGTCCGGTGTGCTAACGTTTCTGCCAGATCACCGTCTTGTGTGTGGAGGTTACTTGTGGAAGGGGTAGATCCAGGAAGACGTAGGACAAAGTGGTGAGAAAGGATCTTTGAAAATTGGACCTCACTGAGGAAATGACAAAGGACTGAGAGACATGGTAATTTGCTGCACATAAGACAAATCAAGCTAAATAAAATCACTGCCTTAAAAAGCACCCATGCCAGTCAGTGCTACACTAAAACACCCACACCAGTGCTGTGTAAAGGCAACCATGCCAGTGGCACACACAAAGCACTTAGCACACCCTGTTAAGTGGTTGGCTCCAAAATGGGCATCTAGCCATAGAAGCTATGCTGAAACAGACAGCTGGAGTTTGGACTGCTTCCTGCTAGCCAGCTCCAATATCAAACAGTTGTTGTTGTGGTTGATGATGATGATGATTATGATGATGATGATGAGGAGGAGGAGGAGGAGGAGGAGAAGGAGGAGGAGGAAGAGGATAATGACGATGATGATGATTATGGAGTAGCTATGTCACTCTGTCTTTTATCTTATCATCACTATCATCATCGTTTAATATCTGTCTTCCATGCTGACATAATTTTAAAGATTTATCTCACTCTGTGGAAATGTTAAAATACAGGAAAATGATTAGACATAATAACTTCTTTGAAACTTTTATATTTTTAAAATATATACATAAAGGTTATATACAAGGGAATGTTGAGAACTTCCTAGCTTTTGGTAAAAGAATATACAAAATCTGTTAATTATGACTTTTTTCAACATATTCCTTTCTTAGATTCACACACTTATTGCAGTGATCCTTCAGGTTTTTACCAAATCCACTCACAAGGCTTTGGTCAGCCCAAGGCTATAGTAGAAGACACTTTCCCAAGGTGTCACACAATGGGACTGAACACGGAACTATGTGGTTGGGAAGCAAACTTCTTAGCACATATATATCATATATATTCATATACATATATAAGCTTGTTAATTATATATATGTGAGAGAGAGAGAGAACAAAAAAGTCAGCGGGTGTGAGGCATGGATACCTGGTTTCACAGCTTTCATCATGCAATAATAATTTTTATTTTTGTATTTAATAGGTGCAGGCTGTGTGGTAAGTAGCTTGCTTTTCAACGACATGGTTCCGGGTTCAGTCTCACTATATGGCATACAAATTTTAGCACAAGGTCAGCAATTTCAGGGACAGGGCTAAGTCGATTACATCATTTCCAGTGGTCAACTAGTACTTATTTTATCGATCTCAAAAGGATGAACGGTAAAGTCAACCTTGGCAGAATTTGAACACAGAACAAGAATGCCAGACTAAATATTGCAAGATCATTTAGTCTGGACATTTAATGTGGCCATGTCATCAGAAATTTGCTTTCATATTACAAGACCTTGGTTCAATCTCATGGTGCAGCACTTATGATGTATGCATTCTTCCATAGTCTGATGTTGCTGAAAAGAGCTTAATGTGGATAGGGGTGAAGAGGAATGACCAATGGACCTAGTTATGGATTTCATTGGTTACTTACTCATTGGTCAGAGTGGCCTAGTGATCTGCAATACAGACTTGAGAACACAAGTGCACAAAAAGAATGACCCAGGTTCAAATCCCACTGGAGACAAGATTTTGGAAAGCAGCAGGAGGATACCTGGTTGTTATGATCTGGGTGGGCCCAGCTCCTGTAGAGTGTCAGGTATAAAGGCCGAAACACTTGTGAGATGGGAGTTCTCCCTCTGAAGATCTCTCCTGTGGTGAACACACCTTGCAACAAGTTTCTGTTATTTTTTCTTAGTCTTGCTTGAACCCAAGGCATCTGAGTGGTGAAGATTGATTTATTTCTGATGATCATGAAATGACACATGACATCATATAGAGAGTAACTGTTGATTATTCTTTTCTACTCTAGGCACAAGGCCTGAAATTTTGAGTCAATTAGATCGACTCTAGTACACAGCTGGTGCTTAATCTATCGACTGTGGAAGGATGAAAGACAAAGTCAACCTTGGCAGAATTTGAACTCACAATGTAAAGACAGACGAAATACTGCTAAGCATTTCACCCACCATGGTAACTGTTGATTATTGTCAGGCTGCCAATGATGATGTTGATGATGATGATATATGAATATGATTATAATGATGGTGATGCTGATGGTAAGGATAATGATACAATAAAAATAATCAAGATGAGACTGATGATATTTAAATGTTCAATTTCCATACTGGCAAGAGTTGCTAGAGTTTGAGACATGGTGCTCATTTTTGTCTTAGCTTTGTGAAAAATTATGCAAAATTAACACACATGCACACAAACACATACGCACACATGAACACACAATTACACACTTGCACGTACACACATATGCACACACATGCACACACACATACACATGCACACAAACACGTGTTTGCACACATGCACACACATACACACACATGCACACACAAACATACACACATGCACAAATACATGCAGGCATACATACAAACACACACACACAAACACACACACACACCATACCAACAGTGTCTTTTCTCTTGCACACTACACCTCATTCCTCTTTTGCCCAATTATTCTTTCAACAGATTTGCACTTTGTCATACGTGCATAGTGACGTTGCACATCTTGTGGTGCACAGCAGCTTCATTTCTTCCTAGTCTTTGCATGTCCTTTGCATTCACAGCCTACACTTCCCTGTTATGCAGCCTTTCCATCCATAAACAAGTGCCATAACAATCTGCCTTTGACTCTGGAGAAAGGCTTTTTATTACTAACATAAATAATAGCCCTCTGAATTTTCACCAGTCACTTTTTATCCTAGCAACTATACCTTCAGAACATCCATCTCCACACACACACACATGCACACATGCATGTGCATATATATTTTTTCCCAATATTTCTGCATCAAGTTCATGTTAATTATCTATTTTGAAATTATCGAAAACGAAAATGCGAATGCAAAAAAATTGAAGTTGAAAATTATAAAAAAGGAAAGAAAAGGAATAAAAAAAAATATAGAAACTATGTGTACACACCCACACACAAACACATATATAAAATACGTACATATAGATATATTATACACACACATATATATATACATACATGTGTACATGCATATATGGATGTGTGTATATATATATATATATATATAATATATATATATATATACATACATGTGTACATGCATATATATATATATATATATATATATATATATATACATATACATATATATATAGATTTAAAATACAAAATAAACAGAGAAAGAAATGAAAAACAAAACAGAAAAATCTTGAAGACACTCTCGTGAAAGCAAAGAACAAATTTAAAACAGAATTTTGGCAACATCAACAGAGACGGAAAAGTTAAAAACCGTATATAACAAAAAAAAAAAAAAGAAAAAAAGAAAAGAAAAAAAAATGAAAAATGTAAACTAGGAAGAAAAACATTAAAATGGAATTGATTGCTTCTGAAAGTCTACAATGAGACAGAAATGCTAATGGTGATGATGTGAGTAAATTATTATCAAAGTTAGGAGTGGGTCAGGTTTGAAGAACTGGGGGAAGAATTACCAAAGATATGAGTGGCTTTATTGATTTATTTCAAACATTCCTTCCTTCCAGTGTTTAATTAGGAAACATTGTAAAAAGTTTTGATGGACGTTAGTCAAAATACTACAAAAATAAAGAAAAAAACAAAGACAAAAAACACACACATTCAATATATAAATAAATGCATTTTCATGCATGTAAAGGTAAACACAAATATACAAAAGTACATACACACATATGAAGATTCATATATGTACATACATATATATATGCATATACACAGACACATATATCACACACATGCATGTGAGTGTACACACAGATACATATATTTGCACGCGCGTGTGTGTGTATATATATATATATATATGCAGTGAGAAAAGAAAAATAAAGATTGATGGATAAATAGATAGCTAGCTAGATAGATAGATAAATAGATAGATAAGTAGATAGATTGATAGATAGATAGATAGATAGATAGATAGATAGACAAACAGGTAGGTAGGTAGGTATGTAGATAGATAGATAGATAGATAGATAGACAAACAGGTAGGTAGGTAGGTATGTAGGTAGGTAGGTAGGTAGGTATGTAGGTAAGTAGGTAGGTAGGTCGGTTGGTAGGTAGGTACATATGTAGATAGATAGATAGATAGATAGATAGATAGATAGATAGATAGACAAGCAGATAGGCACATACATTCATATATGACAGACAAACAAACAACAGATAGACAGACAGGTAGTCAGGCAGGCAGACAATCAGATAGATAGATGAGTAGATAGATAGATAGATAGATAGATAGATAGATAGATAGATAGATAGAGAGAGAGAGAGAGAGAGAGAGAGAGAGACAGATAGATAGATATATAGCTAGATAGGTAGACAAACAGATAGATAAATAGATAGATAGATAGATAGATAGATAGATAGATAGATAGATAGATAGATAGATAGATAGATAGATAGATAGATAGATAGATAGACAGATAGATAGACAGATACATTTGTAAATTACACTATATTAAACAATGTCAAAAAATGAGTAAAAGACTTCATGCAATGAAAGAATGGTCTCAATTTTTCTATTTATACAAACTTCCTGAATTTAAAATCAATGAAATATATAATTTTTTTCTCCTTCTTGTATTCTAGTTTAATAATTGAATTCTTTATGACATTTCGAAATGATCTTTAGCAAAACAACAATGTAGTGGACCACATGAAGGAGAAAATGTACATAATATGTTTTTATATGAACGTTATTAATAGCAATAAAGTAAAAGGAAAAAAAGTATATATGTCCACACATACACACCTATATTATATATATATATATATATATATATATATACATATACACACACATTTACATCTGCACATATACATACACACCTATATTATATATATATATATATATATACATATACACACATATTTACAACTGCATATATACATACACATGCACACATATACATAAAAATATACATATGCATATATACATGCATACATATACACATTCATGCAATCATATATATGAATGTATATGTATGTATGTATGTATGTATGTATGTATGTATAAATAACATGAAATATTCCACAACTGTAAACATTATTTGATAAAAAGAAAGAACAAACTCAGTATGATTACTATGAATATTGTAGCATACCTTGTCCGTTGTTAGAGTGTGCCAACACAATTGGCTTCAACTGTATTTGTTGTTGTTGTTTTTTTACTATTGTAAATTGGTGTTTACAAGCATAGAAAATTTATTAGTGTTTATATCTGGCTATCTCGCTGTCATAAATAATGATTTATAACTTGTACACACACTCACACCTATATCCCCACAAAAAGAGGCATGCATACATACTTATTTATATCTGTCTGTCTATCTATCTACCTACTTACTTACCTACCTACCTACCTACCTACCTACCTATCTATCGATTTATCTATCTATCAATCTATCTATCTATTTATATTAGGGAATGGAGCAGATAAAATCTACAATACATATGTTTCATAGATAGCAGGAAAGTTGTATGTTATACTTCCTGCAGACTACTCTAAGCTTACTATCTTCCTATATCATAGTCCTTGGATCTTACCATTACTTACCATGGCTTAGTGGTTAGGGTGTTGCACTCACGATTGTGAGATTGTGGTTTCGATTCCCAGACCAGGCACTGCATTGTGTTCTTGAGCAAAGCATTTCAGTTCATGTTGTTCTGTGATTATGTGGCTGTGTGGTAAGTAGCTAGCTTATCAACCACAGGGTTTAGGGTTCAGTCCCGCTGTGTGGCCCCTTGGGCAAGTGTCTTCTACTATACCCCCGGGCTGATTAAAGCCTTGTGAGTGTATTGAAAAATTTTAGTCAGTCTAATCGATCCCAGTACTTATTTTAAAGGACGTTACTTATTCTAACAATGTTATTTGCCAAACCGCTAAGTTATAGGGACATAAGCACATCAACACCAGTTGTCAACCAGTGGTGTGGACAGACACAGACACAAAGACACACACATACACATACATAGATACACACACACAAACACACATATATATATCAGGTCATTAAGACTGAAATGTCTGATTTTGAACTTAAAGTTTATTTTAATTTATCTCAACAAAATGCAATGTAGTTAATCAAAGTATGCACCTAAATTATGAACACAATTTTGCCATTTTATCGGTAGCTTATTTATGCCAGCAGTGAAGAATTCTGGAGAGCAAGAGGTGAGGAAATCATGAAAGGCTATTTTTGTATCTTCTTCAGATTTGAAGTTTTTCCTTGCAAAATATTGTCTAATGCCTGGAAAACATGATAGTCAGTTGGTGCAAGGTCTGGTGAACATGGTGGATGACAGAATACTTCTAAGTTCCTTGTGCAACATGTGGTTGGCCTGTCTCTTCTGTTTACTTGCAAGTTCACTCATCATTTCATCCAGCTGGTTGATGTATACATCTGCTATAATTGACTTACCAGGTCTCATGAAGCTGTAGTGGTTGACACAAATGCTGAACCACCAAACAGACACAATTAACCTTTTTTGGTGAATATTCTTTACTGGATTGTGATTTGGCATATCGTCTCTATCCAACCACCATGCAGAACACTTGCTATTGTTGAAAAGAATCCATTTTTCATCACACGTAACAATACGATGCAAAAATGGTTCGCTTTTATGCCACGACAGCAAAGAACAGCAAGTTTCAAGACGACGTTAATTTGATGCACGTTCAGTTCATGTGGTACCCACTTGTCCAGCTTCTTTACCATGCCAGTTTTTTTCAGATGGTCCAATACAGTTGGAATCGAAACATCAAACCTTGCTACTGAGTCACGTGTAGTTTGAAATGTATCCACTTCCACTGCAGTTTCCAGCTCATCATTATCCACCTTGGTCTCAGCCCTACCATGGCGCTGATTTACAAGAGTAAAGTCACCATACCAGAACTTCTCAAACCATCGATGTGCTGTGTGCTCATTTATCACATCTTCCCCAAATACCTCACTGATCTTTAGAGTTGTCTCGGATGCATTAGATCCATGACGGAACTCATGTTCATAAACAACACGAATTTTTGATCTATCCATGAATTCACAAAAATTGATTTACAAGAGAAAACTCACAATATAATCAGACACCATGAATTGCATTTCGGAAAGTGATGATGTAACTCTTCAATGTTGTAAAACAAAGAATTGTCTGGATAAAACATTCGTGTTAACGACTGACAAACACACACACACACATATATATACAGGGTGTGGTGGGTAAATTGTTGTCATTTTATATTTTTAATTTTGTGCATGTGCATTGTTTGTTTTAGATTTTGTTAACTACACAGTATAGTAGGGTCAATTGGGAAGCATCTATGAGAAAAACAATATCATGATGCTATTCACTATGCCAAAAATTTGGAAATGATATGCTTTACTGCTTAGTATTCATACTGGAAGCTCCAATACAAACATTTCAAGGTGTTTTGGTGTCAATCTGAGGACAGTGCATGCACTGAGTGATAAAAATCAAACACCCGGTCAACATCATTGTGTTTGAGTGGGCACTAATGATGGTAACATTACACCTCCATTCATCTTCCTTCGAAGTCAACATGGAGGCCTACATCAAGTGCCTGGAGGAAGTAGAGCTGCCCTGGATCAAGAGGGTGGCTGCTGGAAGACCATGTCAGGCAATAGGACTCTGCACAATGCCAGACAAGCAGTAAAACCCAGTCATGTCTGTAAGACAATTTCTGTGACCACATCACCCCTAAAATCTGGCCACCTAACTCCCCAAACTAAAACCCTACTTGATTGTTATGTGTGAGGCACAGTTGAATGAGAGACCAATAAAACTCCTTGTTACATCAAAGATGAACTAAAGGCAAAGATTATGGCAGTATTCACCAACTTAAACAAGGAGACCGTCCTGAAGAGTTGAAGGAGATTCCAGAGTCATCTGGATGTTGTGGTTGATGCCAATGGCAATTTTATTGACTAAACTTACTCTTTAGTATTTTAAGATATTTTTAGTTAATTTTGGTAAATATATATGTTAGAATGATTCGTGAGTGCAATTTTCATTTTTGCATAATTTAGACAACAGTTTATTCACCGCATCCTGTATATATATAAAAAAGACCTCTTTCAGTTTCCGTCTACCAAATCCATTCACAAGGTCTTGGTCAGTCCAAGGCTATAGTAGAAGACACCCAGGGTGTCACACACACATACATATATACGTACGTACGTATGTATGTATGTATGCATATGTATATGTATACCAGAGGAAGCACATAAATGTGAAACAAGATGGAAAAAATAGAACTCAAATATTGGAGGTGGTGTAATATGCTTTATTAATAAAGCTGCAAAGACATCACAAAAACTGTTATTCGGAGTTTCACATTCCATTCATTGGACAGTTTTAGTTGAGAAACACTCTGACAAGTGGGAATATGAAACTCTGAGTGATGTCATTGCAGCTTTGTTAATAAAGTGTGTGTGTGTGTGTGTGTGTGTGTATGTATATATATCTATATCTATATATATACATATATACATGCACATATATATATTACAGAGATGAGTATATATATTTATTGATTTATTTATTCAAGAAATATAAGAATGTGGAGATACATCAATAAGTATATTTATTAATTACAAAAATAATCATGATCTCTAACAGCTGTTTCAATTCAACTTTAAAGATTATAATTGTAATAATTAAATCACTTTATAAAGCAGAATCTCATCAGAGGCAGGAAAGAAGATACACCAATATATTATTGGGTGTTAAGTATATGGAACATTACAGTAAACTGAATATTTTTAGATGGATAAGTTTGGTATAAACCTGTAAAGAGGAACATAGGGTGAATATTTAGTGGGAAAGTAAATATATATTGATATAGTCTAGATAATAATTAGGAGGTATAGGGATATATAATAAATATTAATTTACCTTGTATGTAAGTATCATATTAATATTGGGGTAAATTGATTTATAGTTTATTATTATAGAGATTGGTAGTAAGTAGAAGTTATTAATAGTTAGAATGTTTATCCAATAGATCAAATTTATATAATAAATATGTGCAAAATTCTGTGTAGTAATTATATATAGAAAAAATTATATAAATATAGAATTGTATGATTATCATCATCATCATCATCATCATCATCATCATTTAACGTCCGCTTTCCATGCTAGCATGGGTTGGACGGTTCAACTGGGGTCTGGGGAGCCCGAAGGCTGCACCAGACCAGTCAGATCTGGCAGTGTTTCTACAGCTGGATGCCCTTCCTAACGCCAACCACTCCGAGAGTGTAGTGGGTGATTTTATGTGCCACCGACACAGGTGCCAGACAAGGCTAGCAGACGACCACGCTCGGATGGTGTGTTTTTATGTGCCACCGACACATGAATATATTAATATTCATATTCATACACAAAAGTACCTATGTTGTATCAAACTCTTTTTGAAATAGGTACTTTTTTGTGTATGAATACAAACAATATATTAATCATACAATTATCTATTTATATAATTTTTTCTGTACATAATTACTACATAGGTTTTTGAATAAATTTCTAATATATATTTAATCTATTCGATAAACATTTTAACTATTAATAACTTCTACTTATTACTAATCTCTATAATAATAAACTATAAATAGATTTACCCCAATATGGTAAGTTACTATTTATTATATGTCTACACCTTCTAACTATTATCTAGAGAATACTCTTTTACTCTTACTTGTTTCAGTTATTTAACTGCGGCCATGCTAGAGCAAGCACCACCTTTAGTTGAGCAAATCAACCCCAGGACTTATTCTTTGTAAGCCTAATACTTATTCTATCGGCCACTTTTGCCCAACTGCTAAGTATATATATATATATAATATATATATATATATATATATATATATTATAATATATATATATATATATATATATAGTTATAATTTACAAGAAAAGAAAAGACTAAGACAGGTGTGTAAACAACAAACAAGTGTATTAGTTTAATGCTCGCAAAGGTGAGAATGTATTTTACGTTTCAAGCCTACACTCTTCAACAGAAAGTAACACACATATATATATGCCTGTATGTCTGTGTGTGTGGTATGAGGGATATTTGGGGACATTTAATTATCAGTATATATTACTCTCTTTGAGCCTATTAAAAGGTTCTGTTTCAGATCCTCCATGGCAGATGAATTGCTAAAAGAAGAAATGAAAGGTCATGCAATCATTTTTGCCATATGTGCAGAACACTGCAATTTAAAATGCCATCAACCTTCTAAATGTTACAGATCTGTTGTATACATAGTTTTGGCTGGAATTTGAAGCCTCAGGTGGGAATGTTTCAACTGTAACTGAAACAAAAAAACGTTCCAAATCTTCAGATAATATAAGGACGCTGCAATTCATTCAGCCTGTTTGAAATATTATCCACGACGATCCAAAAAAATCAAAGACTCTTTTTACCAGAGAACTTCAGATGTCATAGGCCATTATCAGAAATTTGGAGCATGAGGATATTCAACATGAGTTGTATATACAAAGAAGTGGTTAATTCATATTTGCAAAGACACAGGAAAGCTGTTTGAACCATGTCAAGTGGTTATTTTACAATGCTGAAAACCCACTGACATAGCATGCTTTGGTTCTCTGACTGGGAAGTGCTAATCCACTACACAATGCCTGCGGACAACTACACAATGAACACACACTTTTGAATTCGGCAAATGAACTGGCCCAGCAAGGAAGTCCAACTGAAATGACCAGATCAGTAATATCATGTACTTCTTCAGCATAACAACACACATTACCATGCTGCTAAATTTAATCAAAAATGTTACTCCGTAGCTTAGTTGGGAAGTTCTACTGCACCTGTCCTATTCTTCTGATATGACACCTTCAGATTCTTATCAGTTTTAGCTTTTCTTTAACAGTCTATGTGGTGTTTCATTATATAAAAACATGAAGGCGGCGAGCTGGCAGAAATGTTAGCATACCAGGTGAAATGCTTAGTAGTATTTTGTCTGTCTTTACTTCTGAGTTCAAATTCTGCCGAGGTCGACTTTGCCTTTCATCCTTTCAGGGTTGATAAATGAAGTACCAGTTGGATACTGGGGTCGATCTAATCGACTGGCCTTCTCCCAAAAAAACTTCAGGATTTGTGTCTAGAGTAGAAAAGATTATATAATGACATGGATCTGAAGCTGTGACTCAATGGATTCTTTTAGTCAAGACCTGACGATTTCTACAATGAAGGCATTGACAAGCTAGTGGAACATTGGTAAGGAGCTGTTGACAATGAGTGAGAATATACTATCAACTGATTTATTAAAACTGTTGATGATAATTAAGGATAAAAAAAACCAATGAATTTAGCTGACAACCCAATACACTCATGCACACTCATACACATACATCCTCAATCCCCACCCACCCCACACACATGCATACACATATATAGTAATGAAGATGAAACACATGAATAATTTAAGTATTACTTCATATCTCTCAGTAAGAAATGTTATTATAGATAAATTGTGTCATATAATTTCACATGCAATAACATGTGACACCATATAAGATTATGCAGTAATGCTTTTACATATCTTGCCACATCATCAGGTAATATTCCATTAGAGGTTTATTAAGTGATATGCCATCAACGGGATTCTGATCATGCCATTAAATAACACTTCCATTTAAGGTTTATTTGATGATTTTATTCCACCAATGGAATTGTAGTACTTACCATAATCCCATTGGTGACATATCACCTAATAAAACTCTAAGGGAGTACCATCTGACGATGTGATTAATTATGAAAACACATTATTGTATAATCTTTATGATGCTGCATGTTATTTCACACCAAATTATATGATGCAATCTGTTAATGATAAAATTTGCTACTGAAACATATGTAGTGACACTGAAATCATCCATTTATCATTATTGCTATAATTATGCTGCATTAAATCTATCAATTACTCCCTTGACACTTTTGGATTTGCAGAATACTGTTTACCAATGACCAATCCTTTCAACTTAGCCATAAGATGAAATTTTCTGTATACTTCACTATGGCAACTATTCTTGCCAGAAGTAACGACTACACTTGCTAAAATATGAACAAAAATTCAAATTGAGGGAGTGGAATGGAGAAAATGCAGGCTATATATTTTTCTTAGCTGGTTGATCCTCTGCTGTAATAATTACTCAATGACAGGTACTCAACCTAGTTAATCACCAGTCTGAGAATACCTTGATTAAATAAAGGTTAACTCTTAGAAATTTTAGTTATGTGGTTGGTTCTTTCTCTTGGCTACTTCCAACTTACCCATCCACTTTATTTTGCTAGCATGAATCATTCTTACAGAAAGACTGATCAATTCTATGGGACACAAAACGACCCATAGTTTTTTTGTAGACAACCAGAACATGTTCTTCTATTTACATGAGCTCACATCATCACTCAGAAAACAACACTGTCACACAGACACATACATTCTGATATGCATACTCTGAAACCCACACAGACATTATGTAAAGAATATTTCTTTTAGCTTATTAACACACACACACACACACACACACACACATTATGAGAAGATACACAAATTAGTTTGAAATATTGTCAAGAATTTTTTTTTTAATTATTCCACAATAATTTTCTTGTGAGCATCTTCGTAAAATACGAAGTCTGATTGTGTCTAATTCAATCATTATTTAATTGATCACATCGCTATGAACTGCTATCATCTTCTCTTAACTTCATCATGCATTATAAGCTGAAATTTTTATCTATTTTCATGGCTAAGCAATACCATAACTCTGTATATAAGCAGTCGTTTCTACAACTATTTTAGTACACACTGTACTCATATCTGTTATTTTTACACTGATTTATACTTTTGAACTACTAGTATTGTATGGATTCAATGTGATTGACATATTCTTTGTGACATAATTAAATGAGTTTTCATATATGAGTTATCTTCATCAGCATTTCTCTTATAACTCTGGAATCACCATCTTCATTTATTCACATTACATATTGTGTGTGCATATATATATGCATGTGGCTATGAATGTTTGTATGTGTTTGTGTGTATGCTGTGTATAGATTTGTTTCTGTATGTATGTATGTATGTATATGTATGTCCACATGAATTTATGTGCATGCTTTTAGGTGTGTGTGTATATATATATATTAGTAAAAACGGTAAGATAACAAAAGAAAGAAAGAGACCTCAATATTATGTAAATAGAGGAATTTATCTGTAAAATAATATGTGACAATTATTCAGTAGCCAAGATAAAACTCTGAGTTTCAGATGCCGAGGTGGAAATCCACACCACCATCTCTTTGGTTATTTGGCCAGATAACTGAAGCGATGGTGGTGTGGATTTCTACCTCGGCATCCAAAGATGTTTTATCTTGGCTACTGAACAATTGTCACATATTATTTTACAGATATATATATATATATATATTATATATATATATATATATATATACATATATATATATATATATATACTTATGGCCACTTTAATGTGGATGTCCTCTCATAGGCAACACTAATGCCATTTAACCCTAGGATGACGTCTCCTCTAGCTGGTTTATTTAGTGTGCTTCTCACACCCAATGGTCATTGCAAGTGGCAGATAAATCCTGCCACCCTAGCTTCAAGACCTGAACACATAGTTTTGATTTCTATTGGATCTCCTCGGTGGTAGGTACTTGTTGTCAGTTATGGTAGTGGTTTACCTTGCTTGCAATATATAGAAAACACAGTGTTATACAATCACTGATTTTGTAACTAGGAAATTAGTCCATTAGAAAACCTCTGTTCAAGATAGAAGCAATATATGAAGCATTTTAAGAATTGCTTATGATCACTTTGGCTGCCCTCTATATATTGATTGAGTGATTGATTGATTGTTTGATTATCAATTCCCACAGAGAGTCTTCTAGTTGCCTAAGCAAAGGAACTACTTCCACACTGACTTATAGTGTAAGTCACCAAATATTTCTTAGATGCTTATGTTATTAATGTAATCATTGACATTTGTCAGATTCAGTGCAACATTGTCTAACAAGAGATGTACTCTAAAACATAGATAAAGTCCATCTGACATTTATATATACAAGAACACAAAACAGAAACCCATCCAATTCTAATTATCAAAAAAGTAGAGTATGATGTGTTTTTATTGCAGCCAAAATCTATTGTTTCATCTTATGAACAACAGATAATGACAAAAACAGACACCAAGAATTCTGAATATATAGATACTGAGAAATATGTAATTAAGTTACTAAGTAAACAATATCCAAGTTTATCAGATACTTAGAGAGAGGGAAGAGTTATCTTTTTTATAAAACTTCATGAGAAAAACCATTGCAATTACAAAGTAAAATATATTAGAAGTTATGTTATCTTATAAAAACAGAAAATGAGTAAAAGTAATAACAATGATTTTGAAGAATGTGGCATAACTCTAATCTTATTAAAAGTGCAAATAATGATTTTTTTATCAGTTAGCATGTATAAGCACTGATCAGCAAACATTTTTGTTCACTGAAATTATAAACAAAGCCAGCAACTTGTTTAAGCTCAAAGATCTGGGGTGTTTCTGGAAGACAAATCACATGTCAACACATGATTGTTTCTGAATCCCTTGCACCAATGAAAGATGTTATGAAGACACTGTTGTTGTAAAAGGGAGAAAGTACTCTCCTGTGATATATGCAACAGTATCTAACATATTTGGAACGTATGACCAGTAAATATACAAATCAATGTATCTAGAGAATTATTTATTGTATAACAGGAATGGTATAACATTGAAAATAATGATACTTGGAATTTTTTGAGAGATAATGAAGATATGTAAATTATGACTTATTAGTAATGTGTTTAAAGAGTAACAGTGATGTAATTATATTTAAAATGGAAATATTTAAAGCAAAAGTATCATACGATTAAAAATTAAACCAGAATTCTTAAATTTTATTAAGCAAATTATACATATATCTTAATCATTTAGTTATAATAATGTTTTGCTAAATTACTGTCGCTTATGCATGTGTTATTAACTGTACAACAGTAAATTCTGAAAATGATTATTTAAAATGCGACAAGAGAGAATAAGATATGAAATGTTAGTATTGTATGTAATATCTACTAATAGGATCAAACAGAAGGAACAGAATATAAGGTAAAAGGCCATCATTATAAAATACTAGTAGTATCGCCCGGCGTTGCTCGGGTTTATTTTGACCCTTTAGAATTGGAAGTTTTGAAAAGTAAAAATTTTGCATTATGTAGCTTGTTATTCTCTTTAAGTGAACATTTTTCTGGTTGAAATACACCGAAAAATGGCGACACAGCAGTCAAAAAATCGTAAAAATAGGGATTTTCATAGAAGAAAAAGCACCTTTTTCATGTAAATAATTTTTCATGTTAACATGGTCCGATTTGAATATTTTCTTCTACGGAAGGAAGAGCAAGCCTTCTTCTATCATACTCTCAATTTTGGTCAACTTGCGCCGCAGGGTCTCAGAGGAGATAGTGTTAGTTGAAGGCTACCAAACCTGCCATACACAGACAACTTCAGCTTTATATATAGAGAGATTTTGTTGGGTGAATTTCACTGAAGGAACTTAAGGAAGCAGTAAGGGAAAATATGAGAGCTTGGGTTGAGTACATGTGTTATAATACAATGTCACAAAAACAAAAAGGAAATAAATCTAATACAATTGAATGAATATTTGAAAAAGATAAACCTGCTGATCTGTAACAGATACAACAACAACAAAAAATTCTAACTGGAATTCTTTCAATGACCTTTCTACACTTATATCCAAATATAGCTACTGATCTGAAGGTAGACAAAATAGAACCAAAGCACTTACACTGCTTTTATGAAAACCTTAAAAACAAATATATAACCCATTGTTCAGCATGTATGTATGGAAAACACGGTTTTACTGATAAGACTGCCAAGCTAAGTAAAATTGCTGTCTTCAACACATATAGGCTTGTCCTTTCAGGTGCTACTTAAAGAGCACCTGTGCTGGTGCTGCATCAATGCACTTGTGCTAGTGCTGTGTAAATGCAACCATGCCAGTAAAAGTCATCCAACACACTCTGTTAAGTGGTTGGCATTAGGAAGGTCATCCAGCCATAGAAACCACACCTCAACAGACAGCTGGAGTCTGGACAGCTCCTTGCAAGCCAGAGTCATGTCAAACCGTCCAACCCAGGCCAGCATGGAGAGTACACGTTAAATGATGATGATGATGATGATGACTAGGTGCAGTTCAATCAGTTTTGTAGTTCAGTCAGATTTTTCCATTCTAGATTGTTGAGGTTCAGATTAATTTTTCGTTTAATGGATGTGTAGGGGAAATTTTGGATATGGTTGCAGAAGTCATCCAGTGTTTTATTCCTACCCTTATGTGGAAGGTAATTACTTTCGTCTTTGACTAGTGATTCATCTTCATTAATGGAGTCAGTTATTGCTTCTGCGAGTCGTAGTTTTCTGCAGAATTCCAAAATGCTGTCTTTAATTTCATTATGGTTAGATCTTCATGGGGCTGGAGTAAACTTTAAACCTTTGGCTAGTATATTGATTTTTGTTATAGAGAGAGTTTTCTTTGATAAGTTAATCACTTTGGGTTTCTGCTGTATGTTTTGTTCCAACACGTGTCCGTTTCTTTCCACTTGGTCTAAAAAATGTTTATTGCAATTTGGTTGGTAGACGTTATTATTGGTGTTATTATTGTTATTAATACATCAGTATTATTACTACTTATTATATTGGGATTGCTGGAAGGTTGGTGTTGCTGCCTGGGTAAACTGGTTGGGAGCACATGGATAGGGTTTCTTCGTTGGAATTAATTGTTGGGGTGCTTAATTATGTTGTTTCTTCGTTGAGGGGTAAAGGGGATCTCTTGGATGTTTCTAGTTGCTGGGGAGAAAAGTTATTACCCCTAACTCTAGGTTGGTTTCTTCTAGTGTTTCTAATTGATGAGTAGTTCCTGTTATTAGATAGACAATGGTTTAATTCTAGGCGGTGTTGGGTCAGTTTTCTGTGTTTGTGTTCTTTTGGATTTTGTTTCTTTGATCAAGGTAGACGTGTATTTATTTTTGTAGATGCATTTGTTCTGGATTTTTTTAGGAAGGGGTTATCTGAAGTGTAGTCTCTTTTAAACTGAGCTTCATATTTAAGGAAGAAATTAACACTGTTTTCCCATCGTTGCAGGGAATTTATTTCTTCCGTCTCACAGCTGTCTTTCCATAGTTTTATAACACTTTCCAAAAGTTGTTCATCAACATGTTTATTGAGTTCGGTGTGCATTTCCTCATCGATCTTTTTGTATTTTTGTTCGTTATACGATGCTCTGAGTTTGAATAACTCAATCTCTATTTTCATTTTTCTCTAATGCTAATTTCTCCTTAAGTTTCCTTTGCTGTTTGGGTTCTTCTGGGATCGGTTTAATTTGTAGTTTGCATGGTAGAATTAAAGGTGTTGAGTTAATCCATTTTTCATATATTTCTGCTTTATTGTTATTTTCTATCATGTTCCAAAATGGAAATTTCCTAGCGTTAAAATTTTTGGACCAAATATGGCTAATTCAACTTTTAATCAAATGTGCTGACATTGGCATATTTTCGTTGTGGTTTCGGTATTTTGGTGATGATTCTTTCTCAAAGTTATTTGTGAAAAATGAATGTAGTGTCATGCATAATTTGTTCAAACTTTGACTAACTTGTTCTGTAGACTGTCTTCTTTGTTTAAATTCCATTTTTTCTCAGGTACGGTAATTTAGTCCATCTCTTTTGTTAGTTAGAATAACTAAATTTGAGTTAATTTCTTTCAATTCTTTTAATATGTCCTCGCTGGTAATTTTATCCAATGAGTTTGAAGTAGGTTCTGGTCGCATTTTCCGTTCCACGTATGGTAAATAGTAGTTGTAACAGAAAGGAGGAATTTCGATTATCCCCACGTGGTGATTTGTAATGTATATAGGAAATTAAAAAAGGAAAATATGCACACTTTACATATTGTGGACACAGCTATATTAGACAGACGAGAATGACCTTGAGAAAGAGAACCACTCTACATAAAGAGCAAATCCGTTTCCCGCAATACAGGCAAATTCCACTCAGTGAACATATAGAAAAATGTGCAGATAACATCAAACCAAATTTCACAGTGTTCCCCTTCTACCTGTGCAAAGACAATCTCTCCACAAGAACGTTTAAATAAAGAAGCTTTTTCATTGAAAAATATAGAACATGTCTTAATATGTACGCATAACCAACTTTTATCTTTTTACATATTTCAATTCACGATTACATCACTGTACATAAATCTCCTCACTAAACAAGTTTTTTGAAACCTGTCTTTGTCTGTACATTTATATTCCCCTCCCATTACCGAAAGCTGAACAGTTATCTCCCTTACCCACAACAATAACAATAATAACGTTAACCAATTACCTCCCCTTATTTTCTACTTGCGAAGTCATTCACTCGTAAATATTGTCACACACAACATGGACAAAATTTCTTCTTAAGAAAAAATACATATTCAAATACGCAAAACATAATATCATGAATAGCGATTGCAAAACCTGTTGATATATTAAAAATTATATTAAAACTATGTAAAGTGTGTGTATTTTCCTTTTTCACTTTCTTATATATATACATATATATATATATATATATATATATATATATATATATATAATATATATATATATATATATATATATATATATACATATATACATATATATGCACAAATACACTCACACATATATTTTTTTTTCTAATACCACTCCCCTACTAATTTTTGTGATTTAGCCAAAAAAGTCTTTTGAATGCCACCAGCAAACTAACCAAATTTAAATTCCTCACACTTGCTTTATTCATACACACTTTCTTTCTGTCCCTTGACCAAAAATATTTCTCCATCCACTTCCCTCTGAATTGTATCTTTTCTTCAATACCAATCCCCTTATTAAATTCTGTGATTCAGCCAAAACAACTCTATTATTTACTACCAGTCAAATGACCTTGCTTAAATTTCTCCTTCCTCTCATTCCTTTATACTTTCTTCTTTT
The DNA here is from genome assembly GCF_006345805.1 of Octopus sinensis. Classification (NCBI taxonomy): domain Eukaryota; kingdom Metazoa; phylum Mollusca; class Cephalopoda; order Octopoda; family Octopodidae; genus Octopus; species Octopus sinensis. Next base: position 59,036,588 of record NC_043005.1, on the reverse strand, counting down.
TCCCTTTTTTCCCTTTTCCCTTCTTCTAACACTTATTTCTCCCTACATTTATATACTCCTCTCATACTGTACTCTCTACACATTCTCATTGAATCTTCAACGCATCAACATGTGCATCCTTGTAACAATGTAACCTTTAATTTAATCAAGATATCCTTGGCCTGAAGGATAGCCGATGATATACACCTTCTTTTACCATTTCTGAGGTTCTGCCTGCTATGAAATATGTGTATCCCAGATCTGACCTACTCCATTCCATAACTTTTGTGTGTGTATATATATATATATATATATATATAGGTTCATCCCATAAATAATGCAGTTTTTATATATTTATTTTATTTTTCAAAATGAAAATAAATAAAGTTCGTTTTTTAATCTAAAATATACCCTCCATTTTCTACATCCTTTCATCTATCTGGCAGACTTGCAAGGCTCCTCTTCCAAAATTCATTTGTCTGTGATAAAAAAATACTCCCCCAGTACTGTTCTAACCTCATCTACGGAATTCATATTTTTTCCATCCAAATTATTTTGAAGATTGCAGAATAAATAATAATCAGATGGGGCAATATCCCATGAATATGGTGGGCAGGGTATCGTTTCCCATTTAAACTGCCCAAGTCTTTGGAATGTCATCCTCTCTGTATGTAGTCAAGCATTATCTTGATGGAAGAACACCTTTCGTCTTGAAACCAAAGATGGTCGTTTTCCTTCTAGTGCTGATTTAAGCCATCCAAGGTGCTTGCAGTAGATCTTTGTTACCATATGGTTTGGGTTTAAACGTTCAGTGTGGACTAAACCTTTCATATTCCAGCAAACAAATAACAACACTTTATGTGGTTCAAGACATTCTTTAGCCTGGGGTGCCTGTATTTCTCCTTCCCCTACCAACTGTCTTTGGTGCTTAACATTTTTATAGAGATCCCATTTCTCATCACCAGTCAATATTTGGTCCACAAAAGGTTCACTCATGAGACGTGACAGCAAAGTAGACCACACATTCATTCTTTGCATGCAACTAGACTCGGAAAGTTTGTGAGGAACCCACTGACCCAATTTACTGATTTTTCTGATGGCACAAAGGTGTTGATAAGTAGTTGAATGACAAAATCCAAGCTTCTCTGCTAGTTCCTCAACAGTTACAATGGGATTTTGTTCCACCAGCATTTACAGGACATCCTTATTGAGCTTTACTGATCTTCCAGGATGAAGCTTATCTAGACAATAGTTTCTAGATAATACTATTTCCAGCTCAGAATTTCTGAAACCACCATTGACACTGGCTTATGCTTATTGTCCGATCCCCATACACTGCATTAATATTCTTCACATTTTCCCTTGTGTTGTTGCCTTTGTTGAACATGTAAAGCAAAATGTGATGAATATGCTCCTTTGTCACTTCCATTATGGCTTTGAAAAAATAACTGTTAAAATCGAACTGGACTCTTCAAAATTTACTCTAAGAATAAATACAAGGTAAAATTACTACTTGCTTTTACAGCATGTTGATGCAGGTAGTTTATCCTGTCCCCCTCCAATTGAAAAAAACACATTATTTCTGATATGACCCAATATATGTATATATTTATACATAAACACATACACACACACATACACACACACACACAAAAACACGCATGCAGATATCTTACAGTTTCCAGCTACCAAATTCACTCCTAAGTCCTTGATGTTTGCCTGGGCCTATAGCCGAAGATACTTTGCCTAAGATAGAACACTTGAATGTGTGATGGAAGCTGAAACCACATTTTAATCACTCAGCCATACCTGTTCCTTTAATATGGAAAGTTTCACAAATTTGTGTATCATCTTTGTTCAGATAAATGTTTTTTGAGATGCTTAAAATATTCTCATCGTTTATAATTGGTAACAGTTTCAGTGAATTTCTGCTCAACTGCATCACTAATGAGGTTATCATTGGAGTCACTAATGAGATTTCTAATGAGGTCCTTAACAAGTTTCCTAACGAAGTCACTACAGGTTTTGTACGCCAGGAATGATACAGATTAGCTTCCAGTAAGTTAGTCCCTGAAAGGTTTCTCCATAAGTATACCATATAGATGACACTCATAAAACTTACAACACTGAATTATAGAAACATCAAACCCTCCTCTAGTCTTGTCCACTAAAGTACTAAATAATAGGCGCAGGAGTGGCTGTGTGGTAAGTAGCTTCCTTACCAACCCCAAGGTTCCGGGTTCAGTCCCACTGCATGGCACCTTGGGCAAGTGTCTTCTATTATAGCCTCGAGCCGACCAAAGCCTTGTGAGTGGATTTGGTAGACGGAAACTGAAAGAAGCCTGTCATATATATATATATATATGTATGTATATATTTGTGTGGCTGTTTGTCCCCTCAATATCGCTTCACAACATCCCCATCACTTAGCGGTTCAGCAAGAGAGACCGATAGAATAAGTACTAGGCTTACAAAGAATAAGCCCTGGTGTCGATTTGCTTGATTAAAGGCGATGCTCCAGCATGGCCACAGTCAAATGACTGAAACAAATAAAAGAACAAAAGAATAAAAGAATATGAACAAAACCTGGGTAGCCCCTTAGTAATTTCACAAACCCAACAATGGTACGTTCATAAAATACATTCAATATCATTTTCAGACAGTTAGAAGGGTCTGAGAACGGATAGGTATTTTTATGCCCTTCTGTTGCTCCAATACATCCAGAATTTCTATCTCAATACCATTCCACTTTTTGATTAAGTGTAATGAGTGAGATGTCACAATAATGTCTAAAGAGTGTCTCTCGATGCCTAAACAGGAACCTGCTGTCTGAATCCTGAGAGATTGGTTTTCCAGATTGATATACAATCCACACAGACTGAATTACATATCAGTGGTTCTCTATAACCATTCGATGTGTAAAAAATAATTTTATAGATACTTCTTTCTAAATTCCTATTTTCTTATTCACTCATTCACTTGTGTAAGTTGAACTATCTAAACTGTTGAGGCAAGAAACCTAGTTTTTCTTTCAATACATACACTTAGATAAAAACTTTACATGAACCCTTCAAATACTGCTGTCAGACCCCAATTTACTGCTTTGCTAGCATGGATCCCCACCCCACCCCAAATCTCATATGATCCCTGGTTAAGAATCACTGATCCATGTAATGAAAAATTGCCTTTTCTTTATCACTTGGCAAGGAGGAAGGCAGTGTCCATGACCTTCTAGAGGGCCTTTGGTACAGGCGGGAGGAACAAAAGAAGGTATATTAAACTAGAGACCTGACCCAAATGCTTGCTACAAAGTGAACTCTGATAAAAATAACCTTGTTGGTAGTGGTAATAGTATTTGGTGGTAGGGTAATCCAGACAAAAATTCAATTACTATCCATGTAAGTTGGATTTGAACTCAGAAAGCAAAAAACTAGAAGTAAAGCAATTCAACCCATCCAATCCTCAAGTGATTCTAACAGTTCACTGCCCTAGGCTGGCATTTTATTCATTGATCCTAGAAGATGAAGACCACAGTTGATCTCAGGGGAATTTGAAATCAGAATACAAAGCGCTGAAGTAAATGATGCAAAGTGCTTTGTCTCATGCTCCAATAACTGTGCTAATTTGCCTACATGCAGAAAACCCCTAGTTACTACTGCAGCTAAATCAAATATTATAGGAAACCAAACAAAAGCAAAGCTGCTCAACATACCTTAAGTCATTCAGTTTCAATTCTTAAAAGAACAAATATTGTATTAAGTTCCAAACCATTACCTAGAAACTGATACTTCAAAAATATGATGAAACTTTAGCCTACAGAGAAGCTACTTGAAATCATGAAATCTAAATCAGTAAGCTAATAAAAAGGCCACTAAGAGATTATTTAACTTTTAAGAAGAACTAAGTAAGTCTCTCTAAAATCACACCTAATCTAAAATCACACCTAGAGGGTATGGGGGTTGACCCATATTTCCATGAAGGTGTACCTCCTTATCAATAATCCCAGGTAAGTTCATAGTTCAGAAAGCAGATTGAGGAATGCATCCAGTTGATAAAATGGGATCTAGCAGCTTAATGCTCATGCAGATAATGGGAGAAAAGTCAAGGGTCAGGATGAACTATGAGCCTTGATCTTCATATTTTCCTCTACATCAAACTTTCTATCCCCATCTCTATATAGAAATTTCTTGCATATATACTTGGTCTCCAATGACAGAATACCCCATTTATGGAAATGTGGATCAATACGTTGATCCATTATCTGGGATATCCCAGAAAGGGCTGCAAGACATTATTATTTACTTTTGCTTACTTCGATTCACCATTATAATAATTAAAATAACTTTAATGATCTGATAAGCTTGTTCTGCCTTCATTTTGTTTCCCTCTTCCTTTAACTCATATGTGTGTGTGTGTGTACATGTGTGTGTGTGTGTGTGTGTGTGTGTGTGTGTGTGTGTGTGTGTGTGTATCTTTGTGTTTGTGTGTCCTCCACCATTGCTTAACAACCAGTGCTGGTGTGTTTATGTCCCCATCACTTAGCAGTTCAGCAAATGTCTCCAATAAAATAAGTATCCCTCCTTAAAAAAAATAAACACAGGGGTCAATTCGATAACAAAATTTCTTCAAGGCGGTGCCCCAGTATAGCCACAGTCTAATGACTGAGACAAGTAAAAGATAAATTGTAAAGATGCTGAAGCAAGCATAAATCTCTCTATATATATAAAGCAGACGTTGTCTGTGTGTGGCAAGTTTGGTAGCCTTCAACTAACACTATCTCCTCCGAGACCCTGCAGTGTAAG
>NC_043005.1:59011807-59026807 GCF_006345805.1 Octopus sinensis | reverse complement strand
CCATTTCGCAGAAACCTGAATAAGTGGAAATCTGAAGGAGCAATATCTGGTGAATATAGAGGGTGGGGTAACACATCCCAGCCGAGATGCAGCAATTTTTGTCTAGTTCCCAAAGCATCAAGTGCCGAAAATGAACTTTCTTATCTTCCATTTTAAAGGGTTACAGAATTAACACAGGTTATAGGAACATAAACCTACTTCCATGAAAAGATAGCTTAAACTGTGCACTAAATGGAGGTGTAGTCAAATGCTATTTTATGGACTCAACCATGTTCTAAAATAAGTCGAAATGTAAGCTACTATAAATCGGTATGAACTTTCCGGACAACCCAATATTATAGCATGAATTAAATTTTCTGATGCAGAAAGGGTCTCCTGTTAGAAAGTGTCTATTATGATTTAAATTCATAAGCTGCACCTTCATTAAAATCAATACAAACTTCAGGGTCAGAATAAAAACACTTTTTTGAATGTTAGTGTTGTGGGAAATTTCATTCTGGTTAGTGATTTCATTATTGTTTTTTTTTACCTTAATTATCTCGTTTCAGGTACTCTTTTCATTAAAATATTAAAATGCACATCCAATTTAAGCCAACAGACTGAAAGTAATAATTATAATTTACTTCTTGCTCTCTACAGCATACAAGAACAAATAAGTCGTTTAATTTGTTACAAGTAGAATTTGTACAATTTTCATCTATTTTAGAAACTTGGAACAGGTGAATTCATGAATTAAAGAAATTGTTACTTTAATTGATTGTAAATGAAACAGAAGGCTAGCATGGCTGTGTGGTAATTAGTTTGCTTCCCAAACACATTTTTCCAAATTCAGTCTCACTGTGTGGCACCTTGGGAAAGCATCTTCTACTAATAGTGCCAAGCCAACCAAAGCCTTGTCAGTGGATAAAAGCTAAAAGAATAGATATTCAGGAATTCCAAAAGACAAAAGGTACTTCAGATATATATATATAATATATATATATATGTATGTATGTACATGTATATACGTGTGTATATATATATATATATATATATAATATATATATATATATATATATGTATGTATGTATGTATGTATGCATATGTATGTATGTATTTCGGAGATGTACTTGCATAGCAAGTGACCTGATCTGAGATCGTGTACTGAAAGAAAAACAGTTGCATCAAGGAAGGTGTTTATAAGCTGTTTAAAAACACACAAAAACCATTAGATTCACTTCAACATTTACATTTAATTTGCCAAAATATTTTCGTCGCTTTGAGACTGTGACATGTTCACTGACAAAATTCCAGACAGAATTTTGTCATTGAACATGCCATGGTCTCAAAACGACAAAAATATTTTGTCAAATTAAATCATTATATCATGAACTTAATTAGATAGCTGTTTCTGCTATAAGATGCAGTGGACACATAGGTGAGTACTTGAATATATGAAAGAAATTGTTCTAAACAGTGCTCAGGTGAACTACAACTAAAGCAAAAAAATGAAAAATCATCAGGTGTACTGTTGGCGGATTTCAGGAAGCACAGAAGTTTTGAAGGATGCACTGTCTCAACAGCTAACGAGTGATGCAGGTAGTTTATTTCATGCTTCAACAATTCTGACCATGAAAAATTGTTTCTGAAATTCATGGGCACTGTGTTGTTTTTTGATTTTGTGAGCATGTCCACAAGTGTTTGACATATGGAATTCAAAATGGTGCCTAAGGTTGTTATTAGAAAGATGGTGGATAATCTTATGGGTGTCTACCAAGTCAGTAGCCAGATGTCTGAGCTTCAATGTATCCATGCTGAGAGAAGCAAGACGTTCAGAGTATGGTTGATGCCTGATGGCGGGTATTTGTTTTGCTGCATGTTTCTGAACCCTTTCCAAGAAATTTATATTCTGAGCAAGATACAGGTTCCAAACTCGTGATACAAATTCTAATATGGATGTACCATTGTGATACACAGTTTTAAATAGATAGCTGGAGAGTGGCTGACAAAGGTCCTACCAAGTGATGCTAGGACACCCTCAGTTTTCTTGACAATCTTAGATATGTGGCTTGTCCAGTGCAGATCACTGTTTACAATAATACTCAGATCACGTTCACTAGAAGATTTCTTGACATTGGTATTGTTGTGGGAGTATGTAAAGGCTGGATTTTTCCTCCCAAAATGCATGGTGATGCACTTGTCCACAGCTAGCTTTAGTTGCCAGTCAGAAATCCATTGCTGCATTGTGTTCAGGTCTGATTGCAAGAAAGCTCTATAGCTTTTAGGATCAGTTCTTTTTATTTTGAGGTACAGCTTAATATCATCTGCATATTTCCACACCGTAACATTCTTCAAGTTGGCATCTATGTCATTAATATATGCAACAAACAGTAGGGGTCCAAGAACGGATCGCTTTGGTACACCAGAAGTCATCTCGTAGGGTGAAGAATGATGTCCTGGAACCGTAACTACCTCTTTCCAACCAAGAATGAAGGACTTCAGCCAATTATAGAGTTCATCTTTCACACTCTTTGCAAAGAGTTTTTCCATGAGCCGTTTGTGTGGCACAAAATCGAAGGTGTTAGCAAAGTCAAGGTAGATAACCTCCATCCATGAGTCAACATCATTAACTCGGGTGATGTCCTCAAGAAACTCGTGTTGGCCACAGCAGCTGGAGTTGGGGATAAATCCAAATTGTGAGGGTTGACTAAGGCTGTGAAAAGTCCAAAAGTTCCAAAGTGTTTCTCTGACACAGGACTCCATCAGTTTGGCGATGCGGCTAGTAATGCTGACTGGACATATAGCTTCATCGGACCCTCAAATATGAAGTGCAATTTATTTGGGTAAATGCATAAATATATATATATATATATATATATATAGAGAGAGAGAGAGAGAGAGAGAGAGAGAAGCATTATTGATAAGAAAGTCAATATAGATGTGTGTGTGTGTGTGTGTGTGTGTATGTGTGTGTGTTTGTATGTATGAATGTATATTTAAGTAGATTATCCTTATCATTATATTTCTGCTTTTCCATGCTTGCTTGAATCAGACAAAATCTTATACATACAAATGCAAGAGGCTTCTTTCAGTTTTTGTCTACCATAACCATCATTAGGATCTGGTGAGCAGAGGATAATTGTAGACACTTACCCAAGGGCCTATGCAGTAGAACTGCACTCTGAAGCATTTGGTCAGGAGGCAAACTTTTTAAGGTAACTATACTTATACTTATATACAATGCCTCTGTGTGTGTGCATGTGTGTGTGTGAGAGAGAGAGAGAGAGAGTTTGTGAGAGAGAAACAGAGAAAATGTGTGTGGACAGACAGGCAAATAGACAGTCAGACAGATAGATATGAACATATACAAAAACATCCGTACCACAATACATACCTAATTTCATACATGCTTTCACATCAAGATTTTACTCACACACACATTCCTTTAGGAACAATTACAGAAGCAAACTGCTTTGGCTTCACACATTTGCTTGTTAAAGTATTATTCAATATCACATAATCTTAAATGGAATACATAATCTAATATTAAAGTATATAAGGGGAATAATAACCCTTGTAATCCTCACACAATGCAGGGCTATCACATGTTTTTCCTAAAACCCATTCAGAAAAGATTCCAAACAACATTTATAGGAAATGTAAGTCATATAGATTTTACAAGCTCATCTTCTCACTTCCTTAACAATGGTTTATATCTCTGTGTGCCTGATTCAGCTGATGTGTTTGTACATTAGTTTGTGTGTGTGTGTGGTGTGTGTGTGTGTGTGTGTGTGTGTGTGTGTGTGTGTGTGTGTGCATGCATGCGTGTTTGTGCCTTGACATTAAGCACTGATTTTTAAACAAAATTACTGGTTATACAAATACTGTTGTTTGTTTGCAGACATCTGTACAAACATTGTTCTGTCATTGAACCATTTCTACATGAAGAGCGTGGGAGAATATCATCTTGTTTGGAATCAGGTGAGGATTGGTAACAGGAAAAGCATGTGGCCATTGAAAAATCTGTTTTGATGAATTTCCTATGATCCATGTTAGCTTAGAAAAGTGGGTGTCAAAATGATGACGATATGAATGGTTCATGCTTGCATACATCAGAGTTTATTGAGACAGATTTTCTGTGGCAGGATGACCATCCAGCCACCTCACAGAATTTTGCAACCAAAATACAATATCATGAGACATGGATATACACATGCAAACACACATACACATTACAGGCTTCTTTCAGGCTTTGGTTGGCCTGGGGCTATAGTAGAAGGCACTTGCCCAAGGTGCCATGCAGTGGGACAGAACTCAGAACAATGCAGTTGGGGAGTAAATTTCTCATCCTCACATTCATGCCTACACTTATATACATATATGTGTGTTTGTTTGCTTGTGAGTGTGTGTGTGTGTGTGTTGTGTGTGTGTGTGTGTGTGTGTGTGTGTGTGTGTGTGTGTGTGTGTGTGTGTTTGTGTTTATGTGTGTGTGTTTGTGTGTGTGTATGAATAAAGACAGATAAATACAAGCATATACAAAAACATGCATATGTTCACAAGACATACTTAACTTCATACATACTTTTACAGCAAGGTTTTATTCACACACGCATTCCTTTAGGAACCATTACAGAAGCAAACTTCCTTGGCTTCACACATTTGCTTGTCGAAGTATTATTCAATACCAAATAATCTTAAATGGAGTCTATAATCTAGTGCTAAAGCATATAAGGGGAATAATAACCTCTGTTATCCTTTCACAATATAAGGCTGTCACCTATTTTTGCTAAAACCCCATTACTGAAATGCCATTCAGAAAAAACTCTGAACAATATTTATAGGAAATTTAAGTCGTATAAATTTTACAAGCTCGGCTTTTCACTTCCTCGACAATGGCTTATACCTCTGTATGTGTTTGTGCATTATTATTTCCATTATTTTGTTCCTAAAATCTCACATTCTTCATTCACCTCGTAACAAATAGGTAGTAAATCCAATAGCATTATCTTTGTATTAATTCATTGTGATTTTAGCAAAAGAGTGATAAGATATTTGCATTTTACTTTTAGTATTTGGTACCGGTTTTTTTTTTTGTGACAGTAGCAACTTTTATGAGTGTTTGTGTTTGTGTGTGTGTGATTTTAATTTTAAACAAAATTACTGGTGATACACAAACTGTCGTTTGTGTGAAATCTTCTGAACAAACATTTCTTAGTCACTGAACCATTTCTAAATGAAGGCCTTGGGACAGCCCTTCATCATCATTGTTGGAACCAGGTGAAGGTTGGTAACAGGAAAATCATGTGGCCATTGAAAAAAATTATACTTGAGGAATTTCCTATGAATTTCCAATGAAAGCTTGGAAAGCTTGGTGTCAAAATCATGATGATAAAGCTGACTATGATAATATATGAGTCGTTATCATCATCACTGTCATCATCATTATCATCATTTTAACATCCAATTTCTACACTTGCATGAGTTAGAGAGCATTTACTGAGGTAGAATGTTTCTGGTCATGTGCCCTTCCTGTTACTAATCCTTATGTGTTTCCAAGTATGCTAATACTTTCCCATGGCCAGACATATTCTTACAGAATACTGAAAATGAATGACACTGCTAGTATGACAGTGACAATCATTTCATAACCATCATATGATGACAAAACAAGGAGACATGCACACACACTAATGTTCACTTTCTCTCTCTCTCTTTCTCTTTCTTTCTATCTCTCTGTCTCACACAATCATATTATATACATATATATATATATATATATACATAAATAGATAGATAGATAGATAGATAGATAGATAGATATATTGTTTGTTCCTTCTCGAGCCATGCCTGGCTCATAGGGCCGGTTTCTCAGTTTCCTTGGTGTATAGGTTCCCCACCTGGATGGGACGCCAATCCGTCACAGGTGAGCTGCAAGATGCAGGAGGAAAGAGTGAGAGAAAGTTGTGGCGAAAGAGTCAGCAGAAGTTCACCATTACCTTCTGCATGGAGCTTAGGTGTTTCGTTCATAAACACACACATTGCCCAGCCTGAGATTCGAACCCGTGATCTCTCAACATATATATATATATATATATATGTGCCTCCAAACACACACACACACACACACACACACACACACACACACACACACACACACACACACACACACACACACACACACACACACACACACACACATATATATATATATATATATATATATATATATATCCACAATGGGTTCTTTCAGTTTCTGTCTACCAAATCCACTCACAAGACTGGTTGTCCCAAGGCAATGGCAGAAGACACTGAAGAAACCATGGAACCATGTGGTGAGGAAATGCACATATGTACAGGCATACAGATATTTATATATAGACAAATTTTTTTACATAAAGCATTAAAAAAACAGAATTTTAAGGGGAGAATACATAATTTTATAACATTACAGCTGTTTCTGGAAGGTCAGGATTGTGTAAGAATTGTAATGTTCACAAATACCAGATGGAATGTGCAAAAAGTCATGGATATGCAACCAGTAAATGGTTGCATTGAGATATTACCATATCACTGTCCTCCTTCATCAGGAAAAAGAATTGGTAAAAGCAGTTCACATAGTGGTGTAAGAGATTTAATGGTTGAAGGGGAGAAGAGAAAGAAAAGGAGTAAAAGACAGGGAGAGAGAGGATGTAAGTGACTTAGAGAGGAGGAGTAGAGAGTTAGAGCAAGAAGAAATACATGGCAGAGAGAGGGAGGGGAGGCTAGTAATTGATGGGTGGATATAGAAGTAGAAGAGGTGAATCGGAGGGTGGAAGGGAAGGGGTAAGTTATTGTTGTTGTTGTTAAGCAACAAGATGGGTAAGCGTGATTAGGTGATGGTCTAGGGCTTAGGGGCGGGAGACCCCAGACCATTAAAAAATCTTTGGTTGCCTTGTTGTAGTCGAGGGCTCTTCGTTGACACATGACACCACTGGGAGGTGGCCCTCAAAGTTGCTGGAAATGGAGATTTCCAGGTCCAAATTCTTGAGCGGCAGGGGTAAGTTATGGTCAGTATGGTGAAAAGAAGTGGTACTGGTGGTCAGGTATGTCACTCAGCAGAGCTAAAAACATATTTCCAACATACTGAACATATGTATGCGTTTATATGCCTGTATATGTTCTGCATTCTTTTATTTGGCCATTTGGCTGTGGTCATGCTGGAGCACTACTGTGTAGCAAATGTGTTCTTAGAATGTACTGTATGATTTACTATTGTACCATTAACTTGCAATTTCTAGTATTGAACCTCAAAGTGACAAATAGAAATCACTACAGTCCTGAGCTTAATTATTTTGTTTGTTCCTTCTCGAGCCATGCCTGGCTCATAAGGGCCAGTTTCCAGTTTCCTTGACGTATAGGTTCCCCACCTGGATGGGACGCCGGTCCGTCGTAGGTGAGCTGCTAGATGTAGGAGGAAAGAGTGAGAGAAAGTTGTGGCGAAAGAGTCAGCAAAAGTTTGCCATTACCGTCTGCCAGAGCCATGTGGAGCTTAGGTGTTTCGCTCATAAACATACACATCGCCCGGTCTGAGATTCGAACTCGTGATCCCTCGACTGCAAGTCCACTGCTCTAACCACTAGGCCATGTGCCTCCACTGAGCTTAATTTCAGTGTGTGCAGTCTTTTTAATGCAGACTTTGCTTCCAAACATGGGCTTCAGATGGTGAGTAATATCTAGCAACCCATCCCATGGTATTATTGCTTTTTAGGTAAATGTTAACCCTGGTCATGCAGAAGGGATCAAAGCCATTCCAGCTGTGACAATCCTATGTAATTTTCTAGAATTGCATTATCTGATGGGTCCTGTTTTTTTTTTCATAATAGTAAAGTATGTGATATGAAAAAGTTTTAGATAAATTGGAACAGGTATGGCTATGTGGTAAGAAGCTTGCTTCCTAACCACATGGTTGCAGGTTCACTCCCTCTCTGACACCTTGAGCAAGCGTCTTCTACAATAGCCTCGGGCTGACCACAGCTTTAAGAGCTGATTTGATAGATGGAAGCTAGAAGAAGCCTGTTGTACACATAATCTATGTATGTGATATATGTGTTTGTGTGTTCATGTCTGTGTATGTCCCTCACTACAGCTTGACAACCGGTGTTGATGTGTTTTCATCCTCTTAAATTCGTTGTTGAGCAACAGAGATAAATAGAATAAGTACCAGGCTTAACTTAAGAAAATAACTAATGGGATTGATTCATTTGATTAAAAATTCTTCAAGGTAGTGTTCCAGCATGGCCACATGGTTCCAGGTTCACTCCCTCTCTGATACCTTAAGCAAGTGTCTTCTACTATAGCCTCAGGCTGACCACAGCTTTAAGAGCTGATTTGATAGATGGAAGCTGAAGGAAGCATGTTGTACACATAATCTACGTATGTGATGTATGTGTGAGTGTGTCTTTATGTTTAATGATGATAACAAGTAAAAGATAAAAGAAGAGAAAGTTGGTTGAGCAACCTTGTAGGTGGCTCCTTTATCGTCCAATTCATTCCATGTTCAATTTATCCTGTGAAGCTGAAACAAATTAAGATAATGAAAAGGAGGACACTGACGTTTCTGTCAGTTTAAAAACTTACTGCTAGTTCACCAATTGTTCCATAGCCAACAACTTTTATTTCATAACAGATAGTAATGTCTTTGGTTCTGGGGCATTCTGCAGGCCATATGAACAGATTTAGCAGAAAGGTCTTCTTGCCCACAACCGTTGGAGAAAATACAATTCTGTTACACTGAAAATGCAAAAAGAATAAAATAAATATCGTTAATATTGGTTTCAAATTTTGACAATTTTGAGTGGGAGGAGTAAATCAATTACATTGACCCCAATATTCATCTGGTACTTGTTTCAGCGACCCTGAAAGGATGGAAAGCAAAGTCAGCCCTGGCAGCATTTGAATTCAGAACATAAAATTAGAAGAACTCCAAGCATTCTGCCAGTAAACTGCTTTAGAAAATATTATTGATATTGGTTTTAAATTATTGGCACAAGGCCAGCAATTTTGGGGGCAGGGTAAGTCAATTACATTGACACCAGTGTTCTACTGGTGCTTATTTTATCAACCCTGAAAAAGAATGATAGGTAAAGTCGACCTCAGCAGAATTTGAACTCAGAATGTAAAGACAGACTACATGCTGATCCCGAAAGCATGAAAGGCAAAGTCGACCTCAGCGGAATTTGAACTCAGAACGTAACAGCAGACGAAATACCACTAAGCATTTTGCTCGGCGTGCTAATAATTCTGCCAGCTCACAGCCTTATAAAAATATTGTTAATATTAATAAAGCTAAATGTGAAGTATTAATTTGTTGTAAATTTTCTATAATTATGTTAAATATAAAAATCATTAATGTCATGTGCAAGCAAATATGACCTAGTAACATGTAGTATATATTTGTTAATTGTTTTGTACAGAGATTGTCAGCCCTCTAAGGGGAATATCTGTAATGCGATAGCTAGAAGGAGAAAGGGCTGCACCATCACTCTGCTGGTTTTCTATCTTCATTTCCTGGATAAATGCTATCCAGGACAGAAATCAAACATATGACTGCACAGTAACAAGTTCAACACTTTAACCATTGTCATACACTTTCAGTGGTTAAACTCTTATGCAATTAGATCAATATTACGTGCCGGTGGCATGTAAAAAGCACCATCCGAACGTGGCCGATGCCAGCACTGCTACTGACTGGATTCCGTGCCAGTGGCATGTAAAAAGCACCAAAATATTGTGGCCATTGCCAGCCTCCTCTGGCCTCTGTGCAGGTGGTACATAAAAAGCATCCACTACACTCATGGAGTGGTTGGTGTTAGGAAGGGCATCCAGCTGTAGAAACACTGCCAGATCAGACTGGAACCTGGTGCAGGCAACCTCCTGGCTTCCCCGACTCTGGTTAAACCATCCGACCCATGCTAGCATGGAAAACGGACATTAAACGATGATGATGATTAGCATTGCTAACAATTCCACAAAAGGATTGCTAAATAAGAGGTATATGTAAATGGCTGTACATATTAATGCTTTTAATTTTCTTTTCTTTTTTTTTGTTGTTTTTTGAAAGCAAAACAATGCAAGTTATAACAAAATATGTCAATTCTTTGTACTTTTACTTTGTACAATGTCTTGTAACTTAAATTGCTTTGGCATTAGAAAATAAATTAAAAACATTTATATACATAAGAAATATTTCATGCAGACTATCCTACACATTTATACAATTCTATATACAAATTACTGGTCTATACAAAGGCACAACTATGGTTGTATGGTTCATGAGTTCAAATAGAAGTTATGAAGGTTCCAGATTTAGTTTGATTTGGACACCTTGAAATTTTTCTATAACACAAGAGCCCAGACTTGTTTTACACACCCAGTTGCTATGATGCAATTGTTATACCTTCTCTTGAAGACGTGATAATTTTAATGCACCACACATTTATGATCTATTGGTATTTAATATTCTCTTAATTGTCTTTGATGTTCAAAGACAAGAATTGATTACTATGAATTATTTCTCTTGGCTCGTTTTCATTTCATTTAGGAAGATTCAAAATTATATCTATATATATATAAAACTCAATTTGTGTGTGTGTGTGGTGTGTGTATCTGTGTGTGTGTCTGTGTGTTTAGCTTCCCGACACATCTCCTCCTAGCCAACAAATCGTAGAACCACCAAAAATGGGTCACTTAAAGTTTAGGCGAATGAAAATTGAACTGCGATATTTCTGTTCCGAAATTCATCTAGCAAGTGCAAAAATTGATAATGTGTTTGTTTAGGCCTTATCCCATGCACTGAATAGTGAACTTTACTCAGTCAGCTGTTTGACGGGAACTGTGTTCACCATGTGTGCAAACATGCGTAAATTGCATGAAAAATAAAAAAAATCAAGATATAAAAATGAATCGCCGTAGAAATTCGGCAAAGAAATGAATTTTCAGAATGTAGCCTGGAGGGTTTTTTCGTATTAAAATATATATATATATATATATCATCATATATATATGTATATATATATATATATCATCATATATATGTATGTATATATATATATACATATATATATATGAGAGTATGATAGAAGAAGGCTAACTCTTCCTTCCGTAGAAGAAAAAATTCAAATCGGACCATGTTAACACCAAAAATTATTTACATCAAAAAGGTGCCTTTTCCTTTGAAAATCCCTATTTTTTACGATGTTTTGACTGCTTGATCGCCATTTTTTGGTGTATTTCACTTAAAGAGAATAACAAGCTACATACTGCCAAATTTTTACTTTTCAAAAATTCCAATTCTAAAGGGTCTAAACAAACCGCAACGCCAAGCGATACTGCTAGTAGGCTAAAAATGTGTTCTATTCTTTTTTGTATATGCATAAGTGAATCCTGGTGGAGAGAAGATAGTGAAAATGCGGCAGTGGTAGCATCTATTAAGGCACAAACAGATGTTCACAGCTCTTATCTTTAGATAAACAAGTAGTCTATTCTTCAGCAGCTTGTCAACTATCGAGAATTGAAGTTCATAAGATTATCTTTGATTATTTCTGGAAGTGAAGATAATTTAAATAAAGTTAGGGTTTATGCTGTATAGTATTTAATATATCTATATTTGTCTTCGTTGTGTACACATATTGTCTTTGTTGAGTATATGTATATATATAAGTATATGTATATATATATATATGTATGTATATATATATATATTATATATATATATATATATATATATATATATATATATATATATACATATATACAAATTAGAAAAAAACACCTTTTATCAATTCAAAATGAAAAATTAATTACAACCATCTAGAAAATTACATATAATAGAAATATTAAATTTAGGATAAAAAATGATATACCAATGATTAAGTAATGTGCAAAATAATAGATAAAACTTATATATACCCAATATATATGTTTTATTTATTATTTTGCACATTACTTAATTATCGGTATATTATTTTTTATCTTATATTTAATATTTCTATTATACGTAATTTTCTAGATGGTGTAATTTAATTTTTCATTTTGAATTGATAAAAGGTGTTTCTTTTCAAATTTATATATATATTATATTTTGGGAAATTTGATTTAGTATTTCTAAATTGAATTTTTCCCTGTAAGTTTGGAATACTATTCCCTCAATTTATTATTATCATATATATATATATATATAACAGGTTTCTTTCAGCTTCCATCTACCAAATTCACTCTCAAGGCCTGAGACAGTAGTAGAAGACACTTGCTCAAGTTTCCACGCAATGAGACTGAGCCCATATTTTGGGGAAGTAGTCTGTATCTGTGTATGTATGCATGTATACACAGACATTGTTTATTTTCTCCCTCTCTCTATCTATTTCTCTCTCTCTCCCTCTATCTCCCTCTGTCTCTTCCTGACTTTGTTTCTCCCCGTCTCCTATCATTTGCCTTGTACACAGATTTAAGTGTAACATTTAAGCACAAACATTACAAGCAGTAATAATATATCTTCTTGCTATCTTTATAGCTGAGCCACAGTAAACATATATTGTTCCTGAAACTAATTTAGCATCTAGTTCAAACTATTTTATTTAATCATTAAATCCTAGCACTCTTTTAAGAAAACCATATAAGAGGTTTTTTAATTTTAAAGTACATCTCATTCAGCAGTTTCTCAAATTTTATGATATATTGAGAGGTTGGTTTATGTTTGCTTTAGCAGCTGATCGTGCTTCAATTTATGTCTTTAATTATCTTCATCTAATTTTATTTCTTTTACTTTTTGGCAATCTAAGTATTTACTTGGCGATGCTTATAAAATAGTTATGCATTGTATTTGATTCAAAAATTACAGAAAATAAAGCAAAAACACCAGTGCAAACATGAGTACGTGTATGTATGCTTGTGTGTGAATGTGAATATATGCAATGTCTGTGAATGTGTGTATGTACGTTGTATGTATTTATGTATGTTTCTTTGTATGTATTTATGTATGTTTGTATGTATGTATATGTAGGTATGCTTGTATGTAAATGAGTGCAATGTATGTTAATGGTACTACAACAATAAAATCACTCTTTGTTATGTAATGTGTACACACTTATGCATTTTTATACATTTTTTTCTTTTTCATTTACTCTGCTATATAAGTATATATATATATATATATATATATATATATATATATATATGTGTGTGTGTGTGTGTGTGTGTGTGGTGTGTGTGTGTGTACGTGTGTGTGTGTAGAGCAGGAAAGAGCGATACATAGATATATAGATATATATGTATGTGTGTGCATACTTGTATGTATGGAGGTATATAAAGTATATAAACATATATGTACATATATACATAATTACACATGTATTTATCTATGTATGTATATTCATATATACACACACACATGTGCGTGTGTGTGTGTGTGTTCATATATACATATCTATATGTGTGTGTGGATATATATATATATAGATAGATACATAGATAGATATACAAATGTCTCTCTCTATATATACATACACATATATATATGTGTGTATATATATATGCGTTTGTGTATTTTATAATATGTATATGTACATATATGTATGCATGTGTATATATATATATACACACACACACATATATATATATATATATACATATACATATATATATCTGTATATACATACACACACATATATATATATATATATGCATGTATATATACACACACACACACATTTTTATATACATGTTGGCATGTGTATCTGTATGTGTGCATATTTGTGTATTCTTATGTGTGTACATAGATATATTTTTATGTTTTTTCACTGCGTTTGGTTTTTGTTTTGTCACTCGCTTATACATGAATGTTTAAGTAAGAGATAATTATGGTTTCTCTCTTATGATTCAACAACACTTGTGTCAATACAGCCTGTGTTTTATGAAATGAACAGAGGGATTTACTAAGATTTTCAGACAATCAAACAATCTTCAGAAAAATCTTCTCTCATTTTATTATGTTTTATCTGTTTGTTTGTTTGTTTGTTTTTTTCTTTTTGGTTTTGTGCATGTTTTGTTTTAAATTTGTGTGAGATTATTTATCTATTTTTAAACGTTATATTTTATTTCCTAGCAGTGTCTTTTTTGTTTCTTTCGATTTTTGTATATTTTTTTATTATTTTTGTTTTTAACAACATCAGGTTTATTGTGAGAATATATTACATGGGGGAGGATGCATGAGTGTATGTTGCCTAGCAATAAAGGCAACAAGATTCAGTTTTTCATGCATCTTTTATTTATAAGATTTAATGGGTGGCATAAAAAGACAAAAAACAAACAAACTAAAATAATAAAAATAATAATAATAATAATGATGATAATGATGATGATGATGATAATAATAATATAATAATAATAATATAATAATAATAATAATGATAATAATAATAATAATAATGATAACTAATAATAATAATGATTATGATGATGATGATGATGATGATAATAATAATAAAAATAATAGGCTGTGTGGTTAAAAAGGCTCTTTGTAACCTTCTGATATTAGGTTCAGTCCCACACTTTGGCACCTTGGGCAAGTGTTTCCTATTATAACCCTATGCAGGCAAATGATTTGTAATTGAATTTGGTAGATAAAAACTGTGTGGAAGCTCTCTCTACTCTCTCTCTCTCTCTATATATATATATACATACATGTATATATATATATATATATATATATATATATATATATGTGTGGATAGATAGATAGATTGACATATTCTGATTTAAACTGATTGGAAATGTTATAATATACGCATATGATAATACATTTCATGTAAAAGAAGGGCTACAGCAAATATTCTGCTTAATACCAAAGATTTGCACAAATCAGATCACAAGGAGGGGTAGTGGAGAAGCATCATAACCATGTGTTGAAAGAAATTCGTTGGGATTTGAATAATTCACTCTTGAAAATGTGGATGTTTCATTCATCATCCTTAGTCAGGGACCCATTGA
>NC_043005.1:58989307-59009307 GCF_006345805.1 Octopus sinensis | reverse complement strand
TTTCTCTCTCTCTCTCTCATTTTCTCTCTCACTCTCTCTCACACTCTCTCACTCCATCTCTTCTTTCTCTCCTACTTCCTCTCTCTCCTCCTTTCTCTCGCTTTGCCACTTCAAAGAAGTAAATGTGATGCACACAACAGGTATGTACAAAAACAAAAAGTCAGCATATTAATATTATCGATCTTTTCCAACTTTAGGCACAAGGCCTGAAATTTTTAAGTGGGGTTGGACTAATCATTTACATCAACTCCAGTACTTGACCGGTATTTATTTTATTGACCCCCAAAAGGATGAAAGGCAGAGTTGACCTCAGCAGAATTAGAACCAACAGCGCAAAGCCAGAAGACATTCCGCTGAGCATTTTGTCTGGCATGCAACTATTCCACTAGCTTGCCACTTTACTACAACTACTACTACTAATAATAATAATAATCCCACCACCACCACTACCACTAATACTACTACTACTACCACTACCACTACTGCAACTGCTACAAAGGAGGAGGAGGAGGAGGAGGAGGAGAAAAAGAACAAGAACAAGAAAAACAAGAAGAACAACAGCAAAAACATACATACTACATACACATTTGGTGTGGATGAAGATAATAGGTAAAAATACTATTTTATCAAAAACCTTGCAAAAACTGAAGCAGCCAGCGATCATCCATATGTTGTTAACTCAAGCAGTGACAAGAAGAAAACATTGGATAATGTGGTCCCAGAAACACAGCAGCAGATAAAAATAATAGAAAGAGCTAGAATCCGAGATGATATGTGTAACCTGAGGCTACATAACAATGGCAATTCTCTGTAGATATACTCTATCAATTTCACAGATACGTTGTCATTACAGTTCTTCAGAAATTAATGAAACAGTAGAAGCCATTTATTCTAGGGTGAAACTAAGTGTGAAAATTAATTATGGTAATCTCTCATGGTCTGAGAGCAACAGTTCTGAAATTCCTTTCCTTCAGCCATGGAAACCAGAATCAACATAGTTTTGGGGCATTTGAAGCCCTAGGACTTTAACCTTGGGCTTTAAATGTATGTATGTATGTATGTTCAACAGTTCTTCAGGCTTGCCCATGAAATTTTCAGCAATACATCAGTGCTGGCATTACTGTGTGGTAAGAAGATTGCTTCTCAACCACATGGTTCTAGGTTCAATCTCACTGCATGGCACCTTGGGTAAGTGTCTTGGGTTGGTCAAAACCTTGTGAATGGGTTTGGTAGACGGAAACTGAAAAGAAGCATATCATGTGTGTGTGTGTGTGTGTGCATGTGTATGTGTGTCTGTGTGTCTGTTTTTTTTGTGTCTGTGCTTGTCCCTGACCAACACTTGACAACTGGTGTTGGTGTGTTTACATCCCTGTAACTCAGCAGTTTGGCAAAAGAATTTATACAATAAATACCAGGATTAAAAAAAGTTCTGGGATTGATTTATTTGGCTAAAAGGTTTTCAAGGCAGTGCTCCAGCATGGCTGCAGTCTAATAACTGAAACAAGTAAAGATAAAAGACATAATCACGGCCCTTTACTGATGATTTGATAAAAATCTATAACTACTGCTTCTAGTTTATTTAATGCACTATACATTAATGTGATTGCTTGGCAGAATCATTAGAACTTCAGTAAAAGAACTTCCAGCTCTTTAGATTCTTAGTTCAAATCCCACCAACATCAACTTTGCTCTCATTCATCTAGGATCTATAAAATAAACTGTCAGTCAAGTATTGTCGTTGATTACCCAAACCAAAGCAGATCAAGGAGAGATAAAAAGATAAAAAATAATCACAAAACAAAACACCAACAACGTACAAAAATGAGTTTTGTAAAGTGTGTCTGTCGTGTGGAGCATAAAGATCAGCTATAACGGTGAGAGAGTTAGTTAACGTAGAAGGATGCTGGTAAGAGATGGAGGAAAGGTGGAAAAAAAGTGAGGCTGGGGGTTAAAGATGAAAATTATCCCTAAATGGAGGTAAATATAACAGTTAAGAAGACAAATATAAAAGGGGAAATATAATAGCAAAGAAGTATATAGGAACAGAAATGTTTAATTAGCTAGGTCAGAACATAAAGTTTTGTAATACCAATGACAACATAACATAATCACATTAGAGAAGTGATTAAGGTCCTACATATCTATATTTATATATGTAATCAGCTAAGTAATTGACCTTTTTCAATCATCATCACATAATGTCCGTAGTCGATGTTTGCATGGCTTGGAAGATTTGACTGAGGTTGGCAAGCTGGAAGGCTGTACCAAACTCTCACTCAGATTTAGCATAGTTTCTATGGCTGGATGCCCTTCCTAATGCCAACCACTCTGAGAGTAATGGGTGCAATTTGTGTGACACTGGTATCTGCCACAACTGTGATTTTGCTTGGCTTGATGGGTCTGGTCTTTTTCTCAAGCACAACATAATGCCAAAGTTCTTGGTCATTGCTTCCATGAGGCCCAACACTCGAAAAGAAGCTCAGCCACTTTGCCTCCATGAGGCTCAATGCTCAAAAGGTGCTTTTTACATGCCACCAGCATGGGTGCCAGTTATGTGATACCAGCATCAGCCAAAACACTATAACATATTCAAAACACTGTTTCAGAAGATTATTACTGTTCTCTTTGAGCATGTCAAAGACAAATTTAGCTGGGGGAAAATGAGTAAGACAAGAGAAGGTCCCTAACTCCAGCTGCAGTGACCAGCTTGTCGAGTTCCTTGAGGACATTACTCAGATTACTGACAGTGGCTCATGGGTGGATGTTGTCTACCTTGACTTTGCTAAGGCTTTCAACTCTGTGCCACACAAAAGGCTTATGGTGAAACTCTCTGCAATGGGTGTGGGGGATGACCTTTTTAACTGGTTGAAATCCTTCATCTTCAGCCGAAAGGAGGTAGTCACAGTTCTAGGACAGCACTCTACACCATATGAGATGTCATCGGGTGTACCACAGGGATCTGTCCTTGGTCCCCTCTTGTTTGTGGCATACATTAACGACATAGATGCCAATTTAAAGAATGCCACAGTATTGAAATATGCAGACGACATCAAGCTGTACCTTGAAATCAAGAGGACAGATCCTGATGTCTACAACTCTTTCCTGCAATCAGACCTAGACACAATGCAGCAATGGATCACAGACTGGCAACTGAAACTGGCTGTGGACAAGTGTACCGCCATGCATTTTGGGAGAAAAAACCCTGCGTTCACATACTCCCTCCACAACACTGATATCAAGAAATCCTCTTGCGAGCGTGACCTAGGCATCACTGTCAGCAGTGATTTGCGTTGGTCAAAGCATATCTCTAAGATTGTCAGGAAGGCCGAGGGTGTCTTGGCATCACTCAGCAGGTCTTTTGTTAGCCACTCTCCAGCCATCTATTTAAAACTGTATACAGCTATGGTACGACCACACTTGGAATTCGCATCATCAGTTTGGAACCCCTATCTTGCACAGAACATTGACCTCCTGGAATCTGTCCAGAGACGTGCAACCAAACGCATACCCTCCATCAGACACCTACCATATTCTGAGCGCCTTGTTTCCCTGGGCATGGATTCACTGAAGCTCCGGCGTTTGGCGACGGACTTGGTAAACACCCACAAAGTTATCAACCACCTCACCAACAACAACACTGAACACCTTTTTGATCTCCATGTGTCTAACACACGTGGACATGCCTACAAAGTCAGAAAACAATACAGCTCCCATGACTTTCGGAAACATTTTTTCACGCTCAGAGTTGCTGAAGCATGGAATAAACTGCCTGCGTCAGTTGTTGACTGCCATGACACTGCATCTTTTAAGGCCCTCATGCTTTCCGAAATCCGCCGAAACTACACCTGATTATATATACACTTTAGATGAGTTGTAGTGCACCTGAGCACTGTACACAATTATTATTATTATTATTATTATTAAGGTAAAATTAGCTCTTTTATTCTTTTATTTGTTTCAGTCATCTGACTGCGACCATGCTGGAGCATCTCCTCTAGTCAAACAAATCGACCCCAGGACTTATTCTTTATAAACCTAGTACTTATTCTATTGGTCTCTTGCTGAACTGCTAAGTTACTGGAACAAAAACATACCAACATCGGTTTTCAAGTGATGGTGTGGGGACAAACACAGATACACACACACACACACACACACACACACACACACACACACACATATATATATATATATATATATATAACCCACACTAGCATGGAAAACGGACGCTAAACGACGATGATGATGATGATGATAAATATATATATTTACATATATATACATACAAGCATATACAATGAGCTTCTTTCAGTTTCCGTCTACCAAATCCCTCTCACAAGGTTTTGGTCAACCTGAGGCTATAGTAGAGGACACTTGCCCAAGGTGTCATACAGTGGGACTGAACCCAGGACCATGTAGCTGGGAAGTAAGCTTCTTACTACACACCAAGGCCTGGCTTTTCACTTCTATAAAATTAAATTCGAGAAAAAGACTCATAAATATCAATATTCATCATTAGACAGCAGAAGAAATCAGAAATGCAACAAAAATTTTAAATATCCAAGCTGAATGAAAGAGGATCAGTGATAAATGGCAGATGATATGAAATTAATGAAACTCAACTAAATTTTAAAAACTCTATAGTTTCTTCACAATCTGCAGGAGTGGCTTGTTGCTTGATATATTTACACACCATACAGTTAAAGAGAAGAAATTGAAATTAGCCATTACTCACTTTGCCCCAGTTTAAACAATTTTTTTTTTCAAATTGAAAATTATCAAATTAGACTTTAGTGTGGAAAAAAAAATTGACTTGGAATCCAACAGAGTAAAGAATATTGATTGTTAAACACCAACAATTATCCTGATATTTTATTAGCAACCTTAATTACAAACGGAACTAATTTGAAGAAAAATTTCTTGCAAAAAAAGTATTTGTCACGTGACTTACGTCTCAAACTTTCTCAACTTCAGCAACAACTATGCAGACCAATTTTTACTCTCCAAGATGATGCAACAGTATAAAATGATGGTGCAATGCTTGCAATGTAATGGTTTCAAACAGGTAGTGAGAAAATAACGAGGAATCAGAAATTATTAATTTTGCAAGTTAACAATTATAAAACCCTCCCATATATGCATAGCCTTCTTTTATCTTTCTTTTAGTAAAGGCGCAAGAGTGGATGTGTGGTAAGTAGCTTGCTTACCAAACGCATGGTTTTGGGTTCAATACCATTGCATGGCACCTTGGGCAAGTGTCTTCTACTATAGCCCTGGTCTGACCAAAGTCTTGTCAGTAGATTTGGTAGACAGAAACTGAAAGAAGCCTGTCATATATGTGTGTGTGTGTGTGTGTGTGCATCTGTGTTTGTCCCTCCCCCACCATCGCTTACCAACCAATGTTAGAATGTTTGTGTTTATGTCCCCATAACTTAGCAGCTCGGCAAAAGAGACTGATAGAATAAGCTTGTGGCTTACAAAGAATAAATCCTGGGGTCGTTTTTTTTTCGACTAAAGGGCAGTGCTCCAGCATGACCGCAGTCAAGTGAATGAAACAAAATGAAAGACTAAAAGAGAATAACAAATTACACCAGCCTCCCATATATGTATATCCTTCTTTTATCTCCCTTTTAGTTGTTTCACCCATTAGATTACAGCCATACTAGGGCACCACCTTGAAGAGCATTCAGTAGAATGAATCTACCTCGTTACTTTTTTGTATTATTTTTTGAAGCCTGTTACTTATTCTATCAGTCCCTTTTGCTGAACCACTAAGTTATATGGACATAAACAAACACAAGTTGTTGAACAGTGGGGGACAAACACACACACAAGGACACACACACACACATATATATATATATATATATATGACAGGCTTCTTTCAGGTTCAGTCTAACAAATCCACTCACAAGGATTTGGTCAGCCTGCAGATATAGTGAAAGACACTTGGCCAATGTGACACACAGTGGGATTGAACCTGGAACCATGTGGCTGGGAAGCAAACTTCTTACTACACAGCCACACATGTGCCTACATATATGTCTGTCTGTCTGAATGTATGTATGTGTATATGTGTGTGTGTTTGTGTTTGTGTATAAATGTGTGTGCATATATATGTGTGTGCATGTGTTTGTATGTGTATATATTCGTAGCTCAGTATGTGGATGTAATAACCAATATTTCACTGTGACACAAAATAGAAAAGGTGATTCAGATAAATTTTCAGTTGATTAGGGAGCCTTGTTAAATGCATTATGTTTGTGAAATACTGAGAACTGCTATCGAACACTGTAGATGCATGTTTCTGTGCATGTGAGTACGTATGTGTGTGGTTGTCTGTCTGTCTGTCTGTCTGTCTGGATGGATGGATGGATGGATGGATGGATGGATGGATGGATGGATGAATGGATGGATGGGTTTGGTTGCTTGTACTTTATATCATTATTTTCAAATATTTACACTCATTAAAGGCTATATCTCATGTTATGCTATCAAACATCTCCGACACAATGTTTATCCATCATAAGTTTGGATATCAGTTATCAAATTCGTTCATAATAACTTCAACTTCACTTGTAATGATGATGTTATTATATCAGCAATATATTTACACTGTTATATGGAATTACATAGGAATGCTGGGTTAGCCAAAATATTGTGATTACAATATCATGTCATTAAGAATGAAATATCTGGTTTTCTTATGCACCAAGTTTGAACGTTGTTAACTCTAATGTTTTATCCTGACAATTCTTTGTTTTACAACATTGAAGAATTATATCATCACTTTTCGAAATGCAATTTGGTGTCTGATTATATTGTGAGTTTTCTCTTGTAAATCATTTTTTCGGAACCCATGGATAGATAAAAAATTCATGTTGTTTATGAATATGAGTTCCATTGCGGAACCAATGCATCCCAGACAGCTCAAAAGAATAATGAGGTATTTGGTGAAGATGTGGTAGATGAGCACACTGTATGACAATGGTTTGAGAAGTTCTGGTCTGGTGACTTTATTCTTGAAAATTAGACCCATGGTAGACCTGTGTCCAGGGCGAATAATGATGAGCTGGAAACTGTAGTGGAAATGGATACATCTCAAACTACATGTGAGTTAGCAGCAAGGTTTGATGTTTCGATTCCAACTGTATTGGACCATTCTGAAAGAAATCAGCAAGGTAAAGAAGCTGGACAAGTCGGTGCCACACAAATTGAACGAGCATCAAATGACATGTCATCGTGAAACTTGCTGTTCTTTGATGTCACAGCATAAAAGTGAACCATTTTTGCACCGTATTGTTATATATGATGAGAAATGGATTCTTTTCAACAATAGCAAGCACTGTGCACAATGGCTGGATAGAGACGAAGTGCCAAAATACAATCCAAACAAGAATATTCATCAAACAAAGCTAATGATGCCTGTTTGGTGGTCCCATGGTGGTGTCATCCACTACACATCCATGAGACCTGGCAAAACAATTACAGTAGATATATACATTATCCAACTGAATGAAATGACGAGTGAACTTGCAATTAAGCAACAGAGATTGGTCAATAGAAACAGGCCAATTCTCTTGCGAGACAATGCTCAACCACATGTTACACAAAAAACGCCACACAAGTTACAGGAACTGATCTTGGAAGTACTCTGTCATCCATCATATTCACCAGACCTTTCACCAACTGACTATCATGTTTTGCAGGCATTAGACAACTTTTTGCAAGGAAAAAACTTCAAATCTGAAGAAGATGCAAAAACAGCCTTTCATGATTTCCTCACCTCTTGCCCTCCAGAATTCTTCGCTGCTGGCATAAATAAGCTACCAATAAAATGGCAAAATTGTGTTGATAATTTAGGTGCATACTTTGATTAACTGCATTGCTCTTTGTTGTGATAAATTAAAATAAACTTTCAGTTCAAAATCGGACATTTCATTCTTAATGACCTGATATATATGTTTCCTACTCTATCTCTCTTCCCCTTGCTCTTCCCTCTGGCTGGGTAGCCATGTATCTCCTCTACAGCAGTACACCTATTTCTGCCCTCAATTTTGATCACTCTCTCTCCTTCTGTTGTTTAACCTCTGACAAGATAAGTATCTCCTTTATATCAACACACCTGTTTCTGTCTTCTTTCTTGTACATCTTTCTCCCTCTCCCTCTCTTTCTCTCTTCTCTCTCTCTCACTCACTGGGTAACCATGTACCTCCTCTATAGCAAGATACATATTTCTGCCTCTCTATTTCTCTACTACACTCTAACCTTGCATCATCTAATATCGGATCACCTCCACCAATGTCCTCTCCATTATATCAAGACACCTGCTTCTGCCTCTCCATCTCTCTGTCACCCTCTAACCTTTCATCCTCTGACACAAGTTCTCCTCTTCAAATGCCCCTGCCCATCTCAAAATTACATGTCTTGCAAGCTACTTGGTGACCCTACCAGTTGTGATGCCACATAAAAAGCATCCAGTCCACACTGTAAAGTGGTTGGCATTTCGAAGGGCATCCAGCTGTAAAAATCATGCCAAGACTAACCTCGACTGTGCTAGAGCCAGGTTTAGCTAGCATTATATTCAGTAGGTGACTATAGTTTTTGAATGCAAGGAATATGAGAGGAGGATTTGGAAACCTGATAAGCTATAAAAACTGCTATTCAGTTCACCCTATGTGAACCCATGGTTTGAATTTCAAATCAAGAATACTAGACCTTTAATTAAGTAGAAGTATATTTTTTTAAAATACTGGCCTTAGGTCGACTAGGAATTAGCATGTTTCAGGTATTACATACAATTACTGGTCACTAATTCATATATAATTTATATATAATAGATATGTAGAACTTACTTGAGAGGCTGATCGTATTTTTTCTTTATATGAATCAAGACTTAAGTTACATATAGTTTTTCCATCTAAAATGTATTGCAAGAATTTTCAAGTACGTAGTGTTGTGTATTGGGAATACTGATTACTACTTCATATAGGCAAACTAGATATCATACAGATATTTATTACGTAAACTAAGGCACCTCCTATTTATGAAAATAAGAAGTGAGATCAATTATTTGATGAAAAAGGCCTTCCAGGTACTGCTCTCGTGTGGCCACAGTTCAGCGATGTAAACATGTGTGCATATATACACACACCACACATACACACACACATACACACACACACAGACACACACACACACACACACACACACACATAACAAATGCAAGAAGCAGGAAATGGAATTCAAAAGATTCTTTATTAATTTGTTTCTCCATTTTCTGCTTCTCTCATTTATAGTATACTCAACGAACACTAAGGAATTACTGAGGTAGATCTCGTGGTATTCATATCAATTCTGTGGTTGATATCAGGTAGCCATAGACAGTGAAAGTGCTTTAATCAATATACTATGAGGTGTATACCCAAGCGCCTTGACTGGCTTCTGTGCCGGTGGCACGTAAAATGCACCAACCGATTGTGGCCATTGCCAGCCCCCTCTGGCCCCTGTGACAGTGGCACATAAAAAGCATCCACTATACTCATGGAGTGGTTGACGTTAGGAAGGGCATCCAGCTGTAGAAACACTGCCAGATCAGACTGGAGCCTGGTGCAGCCTCCTGGCTTCCCAGACCCTGGTCAAACTGTCCAACCCATGCTAGCATGAAAAACGGACGTTCAACGACGATGATGATGATGATGATGATGATATATATATATGTATACATATAAGTAAATAAAT
The DNA here is from genome assembly GCF_006345805.1 of Octopus sinensis. Lineage (NCBI taxonomy): Eukaryota > Metazoa > Mollusca > Cephalopoda > Octopoda > Octopodidae > Octopus > Octopus sinensis. The sequence goes on along the minus strand of NC_043005.1, from coordinate 58,999,566 downwards.
GGAGTTGAACACAGGTGCTGAAAAAAATAAATGAGATGAACAGACAAGCCAGTGTCAGTCAGTTCAGTTAGAGAACTATTGCTATCATCTGTAGACATGGTGTGCACAGATGAGATATTCTCAGCAGATGAAAGGTCAGTGAGGTTAAAACCTAAAACAGATGCTCATGTCTTATTATTCAATTGGAGTGTCTGACATGGAAGGGATCCTTTGATCCAGGTAAGTGGCCCAACTTGGATGGATGGATAAGAGATTTGACTGCAATTTTCACAAGGTCAAATGACAAGGCAGATCCTTTGCTTCGTGGTTCCTTGGTAAAATTTTTGTTGGATTATAACAATGTGCTGAATTCCTCTTGGGTAAAGTGAAGTTGGGTAGGGGAAAAGCTTAGAGTTACATGGATCCCATGAGGCTGACTTGCCCATGATACACTCTATCAAGTTAGAGCGAGCTACTTCTGTAAAAGCAATGGTAAGGGAAGGAAATTTTACATGAGCTGCTGGAGTTAGTAGTAAAACTTCATATATATAATTATATCCAAATGGTACCTTGGCAACAGATTTGTGGATCACACAAGCTTGTCCAACCAGCTAACTGCATGACAGAAGTCAGACACTTTTTTAACCCTTTTGATACCAACACGGCTGAAACCAGCTCTGGCTCTGAGTACAAATGTCTTGTTTTCATTAAGTTTTTAATTAAAATCTTCCACCAAACCTTAGTCACAATTTATGTTCCTAACACTAGCTTAACGATAAGTAAGTTATTTTACTAAATTCTTTGTTATATTTAAAATTAATTGAAAGAAATACAGAGCATCACAAAATAAATACGGGAATGAAAGGGTTAAAGTAGATTTATGCTGAAACATCAATGATAAGGACAATGATGGCAGCAATCACAGACAATAGATGATGATGACAACAATAACAATATCAACCACAACCTTCACTCCTGTGACTCATTTTACTAATTTCAATATGACATGCATAATATCTTTATATTTTGATGTCATTCCAACCTTTTAAAGTCATATTTTGGCAAAGCTGCAATCCCGGTAGAAATAAAACTTTCCCAAAAAATTTTTCTAAATAATAAATAAATAAATAAAAATATATCTTTCTCTGATTGCTTAACGCAAGAACACATAGACTGCAACTTTAAAAAGAATTCTCTCTCAGAAGAATGCATGATCAGAAAATAATGGTTGAATTAAAGATATATTCAATGGGAAAAAAAAATAATTCCTTCCAATTCTCTGAAGGACACAGTCAGATGGAGAAGTGTGCAAAGGTTTCCATTTTTTTTGCTGTTAATGATATATAATCAAAGAGTAAGTTATTGTGAACTGTGTTTTAATGATCACAATCAATTATTTTCTCAAACTTTTAATCTAATTGTTTTCAGAAGAGAAAATAAAAAATTTTTCAAGAAACTCAGTGAACTAGAAGAAACATAGATTAAAATGCTGCAGAACACACGCACATCCATCCATACATACATACCTACACACACACATACACACACACATATATATATATATATATATATATATATATATATATATACATACATACACACACACACATCCATACACACACACACATACATACATACATACATACACACATACATACATATATACATAAATACACACACATACTCACATTTTATGTACGTATATATATATGTGTATGTGTGTGTGTATATATATATATATATACACATACATAAATATATGTATATATACATATATAAGTATGTATATATATACAGATATATATACACATATATATGTATATATATTTATATATACACACACATATATCCATATGTGTGTGTGTGTGTGTATAGATATATATATATATATGTAAGTATGTATGTATATGAATAAATTCTTTTATTCTTTTATTCTCTTACTTATATCAGTCATTTGACTGTGGCCATGCTGAAGCACCACCTTTAGCAAATTGACCCCAGGACTTATTCTTTGTAAGCCTAGTACTTATTCTATTGGTCTCTTTTGCCACACTGCTAAGTTATAGGGATGTGAACACACCAACATCAGTTATCAAGCGATGATGGGGGACAAACACAGACACACAAATACATACACACACATACACATATATATAGTATATATATATAATATATATATATATATATCATCATCATCATCATCATTTAACGTCCGCTTTCCATATATATATATATATATATATACACATATACATATATATATATATATATATATATATATATATATATATATATATTATATATATATATATATATATGTATATATATATATATATATATATATATACATATATATACAATGGGCTTCTTTCAGTTTCTGTCTACCAAATTCACTCACAAGGCTCTAGTCAGCCCAGGGGTCTAGTAGAAACACTTGCCCAAAGTGCCATGCAGTGGAACTGAACCAGGAACAATGTGGCTGAGAAGCAAGTTTCTTACCATACAACCACTCCTGCCCCTACATATATACATAAATATATGTGTGTGTGTGAATATGTATTTATGTGTGTATGTGTATATACATGTGCACACAAACACACACACACACACTCACATAGAGTGAGAGTGAGAAAAATGGGGGAAGCAAATTTGTATAAACAGGAAAAACAGATGAAGTTAAAATACATTCACTTATCATTCACAATTAAAATAACAGATACTGAATTTTAATAATTTCAATTTTTATCATGAAATTTAAATCAAGTTCCAAAAGAGACACACATACACTCAGACAAGTGTATACACTCTGACATGGACACAGACACAACATGTATATATATCCACACATACACAAGCAATATAATAACGAACTAAGTCATCATGACCTCATGAATTCACTTTGTCTATCCACTAAGTTTTTTTGTTGCCTTAACATCAGCAACAAATAACTAGACATATCTGTCTCTGGCGTTGATGCTGAGAGACCAAACAGATGTATTTGTTACATATGATGAGTTTGTCTAGAATTTTGGCATGGTAAGATGTATGACAGTCATGTAACTGATTAATAGGGCAGTGTTCAAAGCCCTTTATTCAGATATATATTTCTTTACTACCCACAAGGGGCTAAACGTAGAGGGGACAAACAAGGACAGACAAACGGATTAAGCCGATTACATCGACCCCAGTGCGAAACTGGTACTTTATTTATCGACCACGAAAGGATGAAAGGTAAAGTCGGCCTCGGCGGAATTTGAACTCAGAACGTAACGACAGACAAAATACCACAAAGCATTCCGCCCGGCGTGCTAACGTTTCTGCCAGCTCACCGCCTTAATTCAGATATAACTTTTTGGTTACCACTTTGAAGTGAATAAGTACAGACCTTCCCAATCATCTGTGAAGATATCACATGATTTGAGGTGGGATTTCAAGATGTCCTCATATCTATTATTTTGCTCTCTTTATGAATGCCAGCTATGCGCTAGCTTCCTATAAAAGAGTATTGTTTGTATTTGGTTACAGTCCATACGAGCAATAATTCCCACCCACTAGAGTGGTATTTTCTCTACCTAAACCAGTGGTTTTCAATGGGGGATCAATATAGCCTCTGAGGTGTACATAAGATTTTGACAGGGGTCCATGCAACAAAATAGCAAATTGAGGATCCACAAAAGTATTCTAAGGACTCTGAAAAAAAGTTTCTTTAAATGTATGTATTGCAAGAAACAGGTAACATTATCTAACATTTTACATAGTTCAGCCCACACAATTTACTGTGAAAAGCAAAATGGGAATTTTGAAAAAAGCTTCTATAAAATTATGGGTGTCCACCAGAATAAAATAGTAATCAAAGGGGTCAATAGATAAAAAAAATGATTGAGAAACATTGATCTTAAGAATGTCTCCTATCATGACCCTAACCCTTAATGAAGAGAACTTTGATCCTTTCAAATCCATGTCCTCCGACTACAACTGTTAGCTTAAAGATATAACAGTCAGGAAACAAAGGAGAAAAGAACATACCTGTAATTCATTTGCCAACACTCTCCCACTTTTGGAACATACTTCTATAAATTCACTGTCTGCATGCTGCCAGTGCCAATCATAACTAGAAAAAAAAAAATCAATCATAATGTGATTGATTTAATTAGAAATTGTTCAGGTGAAGTTGATTACTCCTATGGTAATTTAAAAAGAAATATTGCACACATCAACTTGCATCACTTCCTGCTATCTTATATGTTTTTTTTTTTCCTTAGGTGTTTTTATCCTTAGGCATTGGCTTTTTTTTTTGTATTCATCAGTAAGAACAGTACTACAAGCATCTTAAAGCTGCAAACACCGTCATCAATTAGGCTTTGAGAATTAGTCCAGGCAACATGAAAAGCTTGGGTTTATGAAGGTGCTAATACATAATGTGCTTGTGATGATCACCTTATTGATGAAAGAGTCATCACCAATTCCATTATTCATGCAATATTTCATTTTACGCTCTTTCTCCATCCTTTTCTCTCTAATTTCTCTCAAAGCTTTGTAGTGAAGCGAAGCAAGGCAATAAGATATGAAATAACTGTAGAAGGATGGCTATGCCCTGAGAGCAGAGAACAAGAAAACTGACAAAGGAACTCAGCATCAGAAGAAACAGTGTATGCAAGAAAGGTGACTGTTATGAATATTCTGATTTAGGTGTAAAGCCAGCAATTTTAAAGGGAGGGGATTAAGGCGATGCTATGACTTGTATTTTATTTTACTGACCTCCACAAAGATGAAAGATAAAGTTCACCACAGTGAGTCATAAGCAACTACAATTTTATCAGATATCAAAATAAAAAGAAATTAAAATTAAAAAAAAAACAAACAAATGATCTGAGTTGGTCATCTATGTAGGTATATGGCCGACTAGAAATTGCAGACTAAATTTTATGTCAGACTGCACGCTGTTGTCTGGGGAAAAAAAAATCAAAAGAAGAAAAAGAAGGAAAAATACATTAGATAATACTGTGTTTCTGGCAGCAGGAGTAGAGCTTGGATAGCATGTCTTGCAGTATTTGTCCCAATGAAGGTGGTGAGGTGGCAGAATCATTCACATGCCAGGTGAAACACTTGTACTATTTCATCTGTTTTTATATTCTGAGTTTAAATTCTGCCAGGGTTGACTTTGCTTTTCATTCTTTAGGGGCTGATAAAATAAGTATCAGTTGAACACAGGGTTTGATTTAATCAACTTAGACTCCTTCCCTCAAACCTGCTGATCTTGTGCCAAAATTTGAAACCAACATTCGTCCAGTTGCTTTGTACTCTGAGTTCCAATCTTATTGCAATCTTATCAGCTTTTCAACCTTTTGAGGATGAAATCAAAGTACCAACTCCAAGGTGGTGAATTAGCAGAAATATTAGAGTATCAAAACAGATACTTTGTAGTATCTATTCCAGCACTTTGCAATCTAACAGCAATACCAGAGACAGTTCTGGTGCTAAGTTGTATTACATTAGGTCAGCAATCTTTAGATCCTTTAGATAAACATCGTTGCCATGGAGAGAAGAAACATACATGCATGGGCAGCTGACTGTTTGCTTGAGAGCTATTATGTAAAACTGCACACACATGTACAGATGCATGGTCAGCCTATAATGAAGTCCTAGATAATGATTCTACAGCTACTTTAAATTGATGCAGTGGTCACAATAAGAATATCTTTGATCATTGGTCTGCTAATCAATCATAGCTGACAAGTATCAAAGTTAACTTAGCACAACACAAATTCGTATAAACATACAAAGGGTTCTGAAAAGTTCCTGACTTTAAGAGTATCGTGAAAGGCCTGGTTGAAAGCACAACCTTCCAAGTTCTTTTACAGGGCTTAGAAAATCTGAAGGACTGCTGCAGTAAGTGTGTGAATCTGAGAGGAGAATCATCATCACCATCATCATTGTTTAACGTCAGCTTTACATGCTAGCATGGGTTGGATGGTTCAACTGGGGTCTGGGAAGCCAGAAGGCTGCACCAGGCCCAGTCTGATCTGACAATGTTTCTATGGCTGGATGCCCTTCCTAACGCCATGCCCTTCCTAACATAAAATCATAATTAACTAATCCTCCTATATTTTCTTTTACCCAAAGCCAGGAACTTTTCAGCATCCTCTTGTACATGATACAATGTAATGAAATATAAATTTTTGTAGCTCACAAGCTTGAAATGCATTCATTGGTCCACAAAGGACGCTCAGAAATGCTTGTTAGTGCTTTATCACCTGTTGTCTAAAGCAAGAAATTTTCTCCTTGGCAAACTGCAGTGATAGTGGCCTTTATGCAGATCAAATATATTACAAACATATTTGAACTGATCTAAAAGTTTATAAATCTTTGTAATATATAAAATAACATACATTTATAATAATCATTAGTAGCTGTGTGGTAAGAAGCTTGCTCCCCAACCACATGGTTCAGGGTTCAGTCCCACTATGTGGCACCTTGGGCAAGTGTCTTCTACTATAGCATCAAGCTGACTAAAGCCTTATGAGTGCATTTGATAGACAAAAACTGAAGGAATCCTGACATGTGTGTGTGTGTGTATGTGGCACTGGTGTGTTTATATCCCTGTAACTTAATGGTTCACCAAAAGGGATCAATAGAATAAGCACCAGGTTTTAAAAGATAAATACTGGGGTTTATTCATTCAACTAAAAATTCTTCAAGGCACTGCCCCAGTTTGGTCACAGTTTTTTTTTTTTTTACTGAAACAAGTAAAAGGTATGAAGCATCTAGAATAAGTACATTTTGGTCACTTTTAGTAAATATAATTCTATAACCTTCATATGGTATAATGAAACAACAATAGCTGACTTTGAGGTAAAAGCATTGAAATTCTGCAATTAGAAACTTTGTCAGATTATAGTTTAGCAACTAATGAAAGCAGTTACCATGACTAAAACATTTCCAGCATTACTAATGTCAATTCCATTTGGGTAATCCATGATAGTTTCACATCCTAAACATTTCAGTAACAACAACTTTCTCTGATAAATCAATGAATTAATTCTCCATGATAACTTGCAATCTGTGAAGACTTATAACAAGACGTCTATTGGTTTCCTTTACTATTTGCTAATATCGACTACATATCTCTTTTCTTCTAATTAATACACAATTGATGTAGCTGTCACTGTTTTTGCTGTTGGTGATGGTATCATTATCATTGTTGCTGTTGATGCTGTAGTTGATCTTGTTGCTGTTGATGTATCTTGATGTTGTTATTGTTCTTGTTCTTGATGTCATAATTGTTGACGTTGCTTTTGTTGGTGGCATGTTTTCTTTTGTTGTAATTATTACTGCTATTCTAATTAGTATTCAATTAACATAATTATATTATAATTGTTGTTGTTGCTTTTGATGTCAACTTTGCTATTGTCCAGTTGTGTGCTTTTGTGACTGTTATTGCAGTTCATCTCTGGGCAGGTCTGTTCATTTGGGCCGGTCAGTTCATCTCTGGGCAGTACTGGCAATGACCATGCTCACACGTTAAAAACACCATTTTGAGCGTGGCCGTTGCCGGTACTGCCTGACTGGCCCTCGTGCTGGTGGCACGTAAAAGCACTCACTACACTCTCGGAGTGGTTGGCGTTAAAAAGGGCATCCAGCTGTAGAAACTCTGCCAGATCGGATTGGAGCCTAGTGCAGCCATCTGGTTCACCAATCCTCAGTCAAATCGTCCAGCCCATGCTAGCATGGAAAGCGGACGCTAAATGATAATGATGATGATTTCAAATTTTTGCCACAAGGGCAGACTGGGGGGAGGGGATTAAGTTGACTGCATCAACCCCAGTGTGTAACTGATACTCATTTAATCAACCCCAAAAGGATGAAAGGCAAAATCAACTTCGATGGAATTTGAACTCAGAACATAGTGACAGGTGAAATAACACTAACCACCTGAGGCGCTAATGATTTTGCCAGCTCGTCACCTTATTAAGCATTAACTTTGGCCAACAAGTATTGATGTGTGTGTGTGTGTGTATGTATGTATGTTTGTATATATATATATATATATATATATATATATATATGTGTATGTATGTATGTATGCATATATATATATATATATATATATTATAAGTGGCACTCTGTCAATTAGGATGACAATGGTTCCAGTTGCTTCGATCAATGGAACAGCCTGTTTGGGAAATTAACATGCATCTAGCTGAGCACTTCACAGACACTTGTACCCTTAACATATTTCTCAGGGAGATTCAGCATGACACAGAATGACAAGGCTGGCCCTCTGAAATACAAGTACTAATCATTTTTGACAGCTGAGTGGACTGGAGCAATGTGTAATAAAATGCCTTGCTCAAGGACACGTGTTGACAGAAATTTAACTCATGAAGTTATGATTGTGAGCCAATTATCCAATGATTGTGAGAAAGGATGATGGTGGTAGTGTTGGTAGTAGTGGCAGTAGTGACGATGGTGATGGTGGTGGTAGTGGTGGTGTTGGTGGTGGCGGCAGCAGCAGCAGCGGCAGCAGTGATGATGGTAGTGCTGGGGGAGATAGTGGTGGTAGTGGTGGTGTTGGTGGTGATAGTGAATGTAGTAGTGGTGATGGTGATAGTAGTGGTAGTGGTGGTGGTGCTGGCAATGGTGGTAGTGGTGGTAGTAGCAGTGGTAATGGTGGTGGTAGCAGTGGTAATAGTGGTGGTAGTGTTGGTGATAGTGGTGGTGGGGATGGTGGTTGTGGTGGTGGTGGTGGTGTTGGTCATGGTGGTGATAGTGGTGACTGTGGTGGTGGGGTGATGGTAGTGGGTATTTCGGTAGAGGTGTTATTTGAAATAGTAATAGCAAGCACTATTGATGATGTGACAGGGACAGTGGTAATTACGATAACAATGATATGGACAAGTATTATATTGACAACAATGCAGAAGAGATGGAGAAGGGGGGAGGTGGTGGTAGTGGTAGTGGTCGCCGTCATCGTCGTTGTCATGGTGTGGATAATGATGATGATGATGACGATGACGATGACAACGATGATGATGTCAATGATGACGAATGGTGACGTTGTTTAGTGACTGTATTAGAAACAGTTATCTAGATGGCTTCTTTGAGTTTGTGTTGTGTGCATATGTGTGTGTGTGTGTGTGCATGTGTGTTTGTGTGTACATGTTCATGCATGTGTGTGTGTGTGTGTGTGTGCAAGTGTCTCTGTGTTTCTGTGAGTGCATGTGAGACGCAATAGTGGCAGGGGGGGTGACGACGGCGATAATCACAAAGACTCCTGACTACTGACCCCAAATATTAGAATCAAATCAAATATGCATTTGTGAGTGTGTGTGCGTGTATATGGGAGTATGCTAATTTGTATACATGCACATGTGTGTGTGTGTGTGTGTGTGTGTATTTGTGGTGCCGGTGCTGCTGCTGCTGCTGCTATTGTTGTTATGCCAATATTAAAATTGCATTAACAGACACTTTAGTTGATATGAAACAAACTAATGAAAAACAATCGGCAAGATGGATATAAAAGATCTGCATTGTGAAATTACTTGAATAGCATTTTACAGATCTCTTTCAAAATTCATTTTTTGCTTGTTTCCTCATTTAATTGTTTGTTCTGTTACTGGTTTCCTACGTTGGACTGGTGCCATTGTAGGGCACTATTTTCACAGGCTATAATTGATTATATTAATCTCAATATTTGACTGGTATTTATTTTCCTAAAAAAAAAAAAAAAAAAAAATTTAAATTATTTAATTTCATTAGAATCCTTTTATCTTTATCTTTCACTTGTTTCTGTCATTACACTGCGGCCATGCTGCAGCAACACCTTGGAGAATTTTAGTTGAATGAATCAACCCTAGCACTTAATTCTTTTTTATAAAGCCAGCTATTTATTCTATAAATCTCTTTTGCCAAACTTTTAAATTATGTAGACGTAAACACACCAATACCAGTTGTCAAGCAGTGGGAGTCAAACACAGATGCAAAGATACTCACGCATGTACATATGTGCATGTGTGTATTTGTGTGTGTGTGTGTGTGTACATGTATATATGTATATATATATATATATATATATATAATAATATATATATATATATATATATATTATATAGACAGGTCAATAACCAGAAACTCGGGTCCGTGTGTATCATGTCAGGTTGGAGAAGGGAAGGATGGTTTCCTTTTGCAAATACTAATAGGGCACAGAAAGTGTTTCAACTGCCAGCTGAAGGAGGTGTCCTCCTGGAGCTACAAGCTACAGTAACATCAACCCTTAAGGG
>NC_043005.1:58979307-58981807 GCF_006345805.1 Octopus sinensis | reverse complement strand
ACAGACAGACATAGATACTTAGATATAAGGAGACAGTGAAGAAACGTTATAATCTTGTGAAAAGCAGGTGGTAACAATTTATCTTCTGTCATAATTCTATTCACAACTACAATGCATTATGAACATATTAAATTGTTCAACCAACCAGATCTTTTTTCTTTTGCATGTCAAGCCTGAATAATGACTGGCAAATTTTGACACCTACAGCATTCGTACTCATGGAACCATGACCAGATCCTATGGCATTTTGTTCATTTAAGTAATGTTGCACTTCATCTTTTTTGACACAGAATTAAAAAAAAAAAAACTTAAAAAACATATTGGCGCACATCACGCAGAACTGTAAAAGAAACGTGCAACTGCTCTGAAGTTAAAGATATAGAAAAAATATACAAAACTATTGCTCGGTTGTATTATTCATCTAAGGTCATCAAACGTTAATGTGGTTTTTTTCCAAGCCTTAAAATATATTTGTAAAATTTGAAATGCATTTAGATGTTCTTTGTAGCACACAAGCGCATTGCTATGGTAAATTTTGACAATGACAAATATTGTATCCATAAAACCATAACTAGATCCTGTGGCATTTTGTTCATTTAAGTAATGTCGTAGCACTTGACCTTTTTCTGATACAGAATAAAAAAGAATTAAAAACATTCTGGTGCACATCAATCAGAATTGTAAAAGAAACATGCAACTGCACTGAAGTTAAAAATATAGAATAAATATGCAAAACTATTGCTTGGCTTATATTATTTATCATACCCCTTCTAAGGTCATCAAACATTAGTGTAGATGTTTCCAAAGCTTTAAAATATATTTTTAAAATCTGCAATGCACTTAGATATTCTTTGTAGCACACAAGTGCAGTGCTATGGCAAATTTTGACACTGACAAATGTTGTACCCATAAAACCATAGCCAGATCCTGTGGCATTTTGTTCATTTAAGTAATGCAGCTACACTTGATCCCTTTTTGATACAGAATGAAAAAAATATAAAAAAACATTCTGGTGCACATCATGCAGAACTGTAAAAGGAACTTACAACTGCTCTGGAGCTACGAATATAGAAAAAAATAATAAAAAAGTATTGCTTGGCTTGTATTATTCATCATATCCCTTCTAAAGTCATCTAACATTAGTGTGGATGTTTCCAAAGCATTAAAATATTATTTTTAAAATCTGCAATGCACTTCGATATCCCTTGTAGCACACAAGTGCACTGCTATGCACTACAGTGCACTGTTTGAAATCAATTACTCTAATGATTCTACCAATGCACAGCACAAATTAAGCAATGCTTTCTTTAAAATAAAGAGTGAGTACAAAATGTACATCTATTAAACGAAAGCTAACCAACAAGTGACCCTTTTGCATCATTGAACCTGCTGAAAACTCTCTAAAATTATTCCCCTACCAAACAGGAAAAAAAAGGGCATAATGGATAATGTAGTACCATATATTCTCTTTTATCTTTAATTTGTTTCAGGCATTGAAATGTAGCCATGCTAGGGCATAGATGCCTTCTATGAAACTAGGAAGAATAAAAATAAAAAGCACAACAACCAATCGATTGATATAATAAGTGATCCCCCAAATAACTCGCCCTCTAAAATTTCAGACAACCTCCTTATAAATGATAATACCCCACCATATCATAGACACAGTTAATCTTACTAATTTATGTGGTTGCAGAGATAAAAATACTGGTGCATTTCTTGAATAAATGTGGAACTAAAAATGTAATCTACCAATGTGATGTATTCCCCAATAATTACAAGAAAACCTATATAGGAGCAACTAAAAATGAAATGAAACTTCGATACAATTCCCATCGCTCAAGTTTCAGAAATAGAAGGCTAACTCTACCGGATTGTGTAATTACATCTGGGAACTGAAAGACAATAACATTAATTATAGATTATAATGGCATATCAAGGCCAAAATATCTCCATATAACCTTTAAAATAATTGCTGTAATTTATGCATAAATGAGAAATACTTCATTTTAATGGGCAAATCAGAATTACTTAATAAACGAGACAAGAAAAATCCAACATGTTTACATAAAGATAAATTCTTATTCTGTAAATACCACTAATACCTACATTACAGGTTATTAGCTGACCTGCCTAACATCTGATTACCTCCCCTAACCCTAACCCTTACCACAGAGCATAATTTAACATCACAAGGGCATCCAGCCGTAGAAACACTGCCAGATTTGACTGGGCCTGATGAAGCCTTCTGGCTTCACAGACCCCAGTAGAACCGTCCAACCCATGCTAGCATGGAAAACGGACGCTAAATGATGATGATGATGATGATGATGATCACAATTATATTAAATTACCCTGATTAACTGAATTATCTATCTTAACTCTGCAATGTACACCAGGACATATAATTCTCTACAATATATTTACTTTAAAGTTAGAATGCTGACTAACATAGCAATTGCTAGGGTGGCCACTAACATAAACATAATTAAACAAGTGA
>NC_043005.1:58899307-58974307 GCF_006345805.1 Octopus sinensis | reverse complement strand
TAGTTTTCAACAAACACATAACCAAGTCATATCACAGCTGCTGAAATGAACAGAGCATTACTATATGGCTAAAAATGATATTGTCCAAAGTTTCCAAAATTTCTTGTGATAAAACTAAAGGCAAGAAGCAATGAATAATGAATGGCTCCGAGTTCCAGTAAGTGTCAGGTTTGTTAAGATACTGATCTATAAACTGCCAGATGAAGAGTTCAAATGGTACTACTAACAGCTAGTGATTTTTATCGTTTATTTATTATCTTTTAATCAGAAAGATAAGGCAGTGCTCTTGACCATTTACAAGGCCTCCATGACTAATAGGAATGGAGAGAGGAAGGCATCTATAAACTTGAGACTTGGCTGACCTGAATGTTCGCAACAAAATAGATTCTGCTAAAGGCACCTAGGGTGCTAGCTAGAACCAGGTTTTAAACCAGGTGATAGATTAACTCAACCACCCCAAGTAGGCCATAGTAAGATTTGAACTCAGAATGCAATAAGCTAGAACCAACACTGCTGCAAGGAGCCCATCCAATGTTTTAAACAATTCACTGCCCCCAAATGGTACTTTTTATATTGACCTTCATCATCATCATTTAATGTCCATTTTCCGTGCTGGCATGGGTTGGATGGTTTGACTGAAAACTGGTAAGATGGGGGAACTATACCAGGTTGCAATCTGATTTAGCATAGCTTCTACAGCTGGATGCCCTTCTACTTCAAGAGTGTAGCAGGCACTTTTACATACCACTGGCATGCTTGCCAGTTACAAACATTGGCCATGCCTGTGATCTCACTTAACAAAGGATGAAATATAAAGATGACTTGTATCCTAATAGAAAGTACATACATAATGATTCTGAATTTTAGCACATGGCCAGTAAGCTTGGGGGAGGGTATCAGTCAACTGCATCAACCCCAGTTCTCAACTGGTACTTATTTATCAACACCAAAAGGACGAAGGGCAAAGTTGTCCTTGGTGGAATTTGAGCTCAAATCCCATCACTTAGCATTTTGCCCGACGTGCTAACTATTCTGCCAGCTTGCCACCATAGAAAGTTCATAAATGATGATCTACTATAATAATACACTAGTGTTTTTCTCTGCCACAACAAATGAATGAGAAAGAAAGGGGTGATAGAGGAATAAGGAAGGAAGGGGTAATGGCAAATTTGGTAGTGGGATGATGGAAATTCTAGAATGACAAAAAAAATCAGTGTTCCAACTCTGTGTGAGTATATGTGTGTATGTCTGCGCATGTACAAGGGAAGTGTGTGTATGTTTGTATGTGTGAACCAGTGTTTTTTCAGTAACAAATGATGATCGCTGTCACATCTCAAAAGACAACCACTAGCTAACATTGACAAGTGTATTAATTTGATTTACAATCCATATTCTATCCTGTATTTAGCCACAGCCAGCATTATGTGGCCTTAAGTCATACATGAAGGAAGGAACTTAAAAATTCTTTTGAAGGAAACAAGCAGTCAAAGGATGTTAGTTGCAGAGAGATTTTTCACAAAACATTTGGTAATAAAAGAATTATTAAACTAAAAACTTGGTTTTGTACTTTATTTATATATAAAATACTACAATTAGCCATAATTTTTTATGGCATAGGGCCAGCTAGTATGATATAATAATTAACTTATTGTATACAATGTTCAGGTACACTACAACTCATCCGAAAAGATAGCTGAAAGTGCATGGACAGTACATAGAATTATGCAAAGAAATTGAACAGTGAATAAATCACAGAAAAAGGAGGGGAGGGGCATTAGGTGAACTGTTGGCAAATTTCAGGAAGTATGGAAGTTTTGAAGGATGTCATGTCCCGACAACTAACAATTGATGCAGGGAGTTCATTCCATGCTTCAGCAATTCTGAGCATGCAAAAAAATGTTTTCAAAAGTCATGGGTGCTGTGTTTTATGATTTTGTAAGTATGTCCACAAATGTTACACATATGGAATTCAAAATTTGCTTAACCGACTGATAAACAGGTTTCGTTCATATTATCAGAAATGTGCAGCTGACACTATTAATGCATGAACACGTACAGAAATTAATGATACCTCTTTACACTTATGGAGTCTAAAAGACTCAGTCTGCTTCACTTACAACCTATTTAGTATATATGTATGAACAAGGATATAGAACATTCCATTTGTGTACGGGTCGGGATAAATTTTGTAGTAATTTATTCTGTTTTCTTGGAATGGTTCCTAAACCTCTCTTTCTCTTGATTTTCTTTTTCCATTCCACTTTACTTTTCTTCTTTATATAATTGATCTTTTTTATTTTATTTTATGCATGACTAAGTTCCTTTTCAGTCTTCCAAATTTCATAACACCATCCACTAAGTCCATTATTCGGTCTTCCTTGCATTTCTTCTTTGTTTTATGAGAGGTAATTTCTAGCTACTTATAGGACAATTTATTGCAATTCTTGCTGCAGCTCATTAGAATATCCATCAATGTTATTAATGACTGCAACTTGGGTTTTTGACTTCTTCAGTATAGCTTTCAGGTTATTCTGAAGATAGTATCCCTCAGGTCCTTTGTTTCTAGTTTCTTCAGTTTTAATTTGATCATAGAAATGAGCAGGCAATGAACACTTTTATTATCAACCTCTTAACATAGTATTGGCAGCCTGAACAGTTCTCTTTTTTTTTTCTTAGCAGAGACTACATAATTAATTTTATTACATTATTTGCCAAGTAATACCAATGTAGATCTTCTCTTCAGATACATCATGTGCTGTAAATTTAGTTCTCTCTTCATTCTTGGCTCTTAATCCTTATTTTATCTTCCCTATTTAATTCTTCATTCTCTTCAATTTTTGCACTGAAATCAAATATAATTAAGAATGCATCACCTTTTAGAATATTATTAATTGCTGGCTGAAGGGGATTCAAGAAATTGCATTGCTTTCTTCCCTTGTTTCCAAAGTCATTGAACAGAAAGTAAAATTTCTAGATCATCCCTGTGATCACACTGCTAAGATTCGACCATATTCTATGCAAAACTCTTGACATTTTTGTTAAGCATCATTGTCACTCTATTTCTTGAATGTATCTCATTTTCTGTGGAGCATATTTTGTAATTAAGCCATAGAAAAGTGTCCCACCTCCTGTCCACTTTATTTCACAAATTCCCAGAATCTCAACTTTTATTCTATCTTTATCTATCTTCACAGAGTCTAGTTTTCTTTGAGCCATTGTTTCTACAATACAAGTTCCAGCTGTATCCACACCTATAAA
Source organism: Octopus sinensis (assembly GCF_006345805.1). Classification (NCBI taxonomy): domain Eukaryota; kingdom Metazoa; phylum Mollusca; class Cephalopoda; order Octopoda; family Octopodidae; genus Octopus; species Octopus sinensis. The sequence goes on along the minus strand of NC_043005.1, from coordinate 58,971,049 downwards.
ACACAAATCTTTCTTTTTGATGCTGGTTACATCAGTAACTTAATAATGAATAATGAAATTATTGTATATAGAGCTCAGGTGCACCACAACTTGTCAGAAAGTGCATATAAAGTACATGCAGTAATGTAAAAATGTCTGGAAAGCGAACAATATATGAGTCAGATACATGCTTAATAATGAAAGGACTTCTTGAGAATTGGTAAAAGCAGTAAAATTTCTCAAGGCTTTAAGCCACCAGCGTCACCAACTCTAGACCTACTCTGAGTGATCTGATGATGCTCTAGTCCTGTTAATGCATAGGTGACTCACAAACTAGGTAGTTCCACCTTTCAGCTTCATATTGATTATTCTTTTAATGGTGTTCTTCATGTCCATAAAATTTTGTTGGCAAAAATAAAAAAAAAAATTGTTAACCATTGCCTTCTTCTTTTCAGTCTCTGCTCACTATCAGATTGCCCAACTAATCAAAAGTTTCCCACCTTTGATCCAGCAAAAGCATTATGAATTTTCCATCGCCACTGCTGGTCTCTATTGATTAGGCTATTTGAATTAATGACAGTATGAACATATTCCATATGCTGGTGGATATTGATTTCATGCTTCAATGGGATCAATACTGCTTCCTTTAAGATTAGAAAAAAAAATTTTTTCATAACAAAGGCATCCTGTGTTCCAATAAGCTATATAATGCACACTTCAAAAGGAGATGGTATACCCTTGTTCTGTAAAACCCTGGTCAGTTGAAACTGTTCCTCACTGAGAGGAAATATCCCATTTGGGATATATACCCTTATTCAAGGTATAAGGCAAGAAATGAGAAGCAAGAAATTGGTACAGCCTGAGATTGTGTTAAAAGAACCTAGATAATTTAATGTTCTATATAAGACAAAGATAAACATCATATGGGTGAGACAGAAATCAGATTTTTGGTAACTTCACTGACAAAAGCCATGAAGACTACAAAGAGGATTTTCCATTACCTGCTTTCTATTGCCTGCCCAGTGATTCTAGTTATTCTGGGAATTTGCTACTTCCATCTTAAAAAAACCAAAACAAAAATACACATTGAATCAAAGAAAAGGATCAAAGGTTGTTCCCAAATCATAGGCTCATAAGACTGGTCTTCCAGATTTAATGATGTATATATATACTAGCAGTATCGCCCGGCGTTGCTCGGGTTTGTAAGGGAAATAACTATATAAGCATTTTTAGAGAGTTACTTCCCTTATAGATGCCAATTCGGGCTTTCTTAGCCATTTCTGTTTTGGTGTCTTCAAGCCATGAAGTCGTTGTTCTAAAAGAACGCTGGTCTCCTTGACAACGCTTTACGACGTTGATTTCCTTACACTCCCTTCCCCACAGCTTCACGAGGGAGGGAAGAAGAGGGAGAAGCAAACAGGTGCAGGTGTGACCATGGACGCCAACTCCGCCGCCATCGACACACGAAAAATTATGCATTAAAATGGAATAAAAAATGATGTTAAATTATTTTTAAAATCGTATACTCATCGTAGACGCGCGCTAATACTCAGACAGGCTCAATATGAATCACGACTATAAGATACCCGAATTTGGTTAAACTGCACCGCAAAATGTGAGAGTAGTTAGGAATCTAAATTGAAGGGGACAGACACTCACACAACTACAGTTTTAATATATATAGATATATATATATATATTTACCTTTTGGACAGGATATCGCTCCGTCAGAGGATTGCTTGTTTTTTCCAGCTGAGTGGATTAGAAACAATGTGAAATGCTCAAGGATACAATGTATTATCATCTCATTCAGGAATAGAAACTGCAATCTTAAGAATCACGAATGCAACACACTAGGCCACATGCCCCCACACACACACACACACACAGATTGGTCATAGTGTAAGGAAAGAAAGAAGAAAGAAACATGGGTAGTTAGACAAACACAAAGAAATGTATGTAGGTGTTTATAAATATATATAGAGGCAGGTATGGCTATGTGGTATGAAGCTTGCTTTCCAACCACATGGTTTCAGGTTCAGTCCCATTGTGAGGAACCTTGGGCAATGTCTTCAACTATAGCCTCACCTCAACCAAAGCCTCGTGAGTGGATTTGGTAGACAGAAACTGAAAGAAGACCGTCACATATATGTATGTTTATATACCTATGTGTAAGAGTCTTTGTGTCTGTGTTTGTCCCCCATCATCACTTGACAACCTTGTTGGTATGTTTATGCCCCTGTAAGTTAGCAGTCCTGCAAAAGAGGTTGATAGAATAAGTATCAGACATAACAAAAAATAAGGACTGGGGTTGATTTGATAGACTAAAATCTTTCAGGGCAGTGTCCCAGCATGGCCACAGTCCCATGACTGACAGGAGTGGTTGCATGGTAAGTAACTTGCTTACCAACCACATGATTCCGGGTTCAGTCCCTCTGTGTGGTACCTTGGGCAAGTGTCTTCTACTATAGCCTTGGGCTGACCAAAGCCTTGTGAGTGGATTTGGTAGACGGAAACTGAAAGAAACCCATCATATGTATGTGTGTGTGTGTGTGTGTGTGTATGTGTGTGTGTGTGGTGTGTGTGTGTGTGTGTGTGCATGTGGGCATGTGTATGTCTGTGTGTGTGCGTATGTGGGCGTGTGTATGTCTGTGTGTGTATGTGTGTTTGTGTTTGGTGTTTGTCCCCCCATCATCACTTGACAACTGGTGTCGGTGTGTTTACGTCCCCATTACTTAGCGGTTCAGCAAAAGAGACAGATAGAATAAGTACTAGGCTTACAAAGAATAAGACCTGGGGTTGATTTGTTCGACTAAAAAAGGCAGCGCTCCAGCATGGCCGCAGTCAAGATGACTGAAACAAATAAAAGAATATCTTCAAATTGTTTCAGCTTCACAGAGGAATATAAAAATCCCTTAGGTGTCTGAGCATCAAGAATCTTTAAAAAGAATAACAATGAACCAAAGTTAGCAGGAATTATTAAGATATACCACATTAGACTATTTCCCTTTGGTACCATTCACAGTATGCTATTGATCTTGTTATTTAGCCTCAGGTCATGAGGGCGCGTGGCTTAGTGGTTAGGGCATTCGGCTCATGATCGTAAGGTTGTGAGTTCGATTCCCGGCGACGCGTTGTGTCCTTGAGCAAGACACTTTATTTCACGTTGCTCCAGTCCACTCAGCTGGCAAAAATGAGTTGTACTTGTATTTCAAAGGGTCAGCCTTGTCACTCTCTGTGTCACGCTGATTATCCCCGAGAACTACGTTAAGGGTACACGTGTCTGTGGAATGCTCAGCCATTTGCACGTTAATTTCACGAGCAAGCTGTTCCGTTGATCGTATCAGCTGGGACCCTCGTCGTCGTAACCGGCGGAGTCTTTTTTTTTTAAGCCTCAGGTCAACCCCATTAGAACAGGATTATAATGAAATTCATTTCACTTAAGACTGTTTCACCCATTCCTAGAGCATTGTGGATTTAGGATTATATTAACCAGTATGTCATACACAGCTTTTGAGATGTTACAGTGTAATTTGAGGGAAATTTGGCTGCTATTTCTAACTAATCAAGCAAGTATGCAGAGACCTCCTCATTTGGCTTTTTCCTTTCAAAAGGTTTTTTTTTTTTGTTTTTCTTTGTGGAGCAGAGAGGTGGGGGTCACGGGTTGGCCATAACTATTTGATGAATTAGTTGTGTGAACTGAAATCCTGCCAAAGTTTTCCTTGGCCTTTCATCCCTTGAGAAAAAGTAAACTCAATGAAATAAACACAAATATTGACATTGTGTACAATAAACAGATATTAAAAACAGATTTCTGCTGATACTTCCCAAAGTGAATTAACCCTTCCCATCTCTAGATGGCTGCCTGACCTGCTAAAAAGAGCAGCCAAATCTCCTTTAAATCACACCTTATTCTTATGCAAAGAAATTAAAAACAGATTTCTGCTGATACTTCCAGAAGTGAACTAACCCTTCCCTACATACAGATTTTCAATGCTGAATCAAATGTAGGAGGCCTCTACATGGCTGCTTGACCTGCTAGAAAGAGCAGCTGAATCTCCTTTAAATCACAGCCTACTCTGATGTAAAATGGAAAGACACATTGGATCATGTAGTCCTGCATACCTCCATAAAGACATGACAGTCATGAGTGGAATGTTTTTGAGTATAGGTCTGCTCAACAGAGTTAACCTGGAATTAAACATTAACAATGACTATAACAACAGACTGCACTGATCCATGAATAGTTATATGTACAGTAGCACTGGTAGGATACAAAGCCTTCAAACCAATCAACCCAGCCAGGTTCAATAGTAAAAAATTGAGCGTAATCATTGTAGATACTTTTCTGAAGTCTTAATGGGCTTCGCTCTGGTTCCGTATACGTTAAGCAGATGAAAGACAATTAGGTACATAGAGAGAATGCTATTTGAACTCGGGTAACATTCTGAACTTAAAAGTTCCGATTCCATTGGTAGCTTGGTTAAACGAAGCATGGAAAATTAAGTATACATCCTAAATGCATAACAAGAAGCAAGACATGTAAGAGATTTAAACTTGAAACCTATGACACTAATAATTTAGTCACTTGTCTATTTTCAGTTTCTTTCTTTTACCCTAGCTCGGTGCTGGTATGGATTCTACATCTAAAGATTCTGAACATAAGTTCATATTCTTATCCATTGTATTTCATCTATGGTTTATACAATTTCAATTTTTCCTTTTATTCAAATATTCTGAAGCTATTTTCAATTTCCATTTTTGTTCACACTATGATCACTTCTGCTATTGATATATATATATATATATTATATATATATATATGTATGTATGTATGTATGTATGTATATGCATATATATATATATATATATATATATATATATATACATGTGTATTTGTGTGTGTGTATGTTTGTGTCTGTGTGTTTGGTTGTGTATGTGAGCATGCAGGTGTACATATGTGTTACGTGTGTGTTGTGTGTGTGTGTAAGTTTTCTCAGTCTGTCTATCTCAAACAAATATCTTTGATGCGAATTGAAGAACTTTTGTGATTTCTATATAAGTCAGTAAGTCACTTGAGATTAATTCTTACGCTAAAGAATTGAATTAATAATGAAAACCTGATCTTCGCTCCTTAGGTCAGGCATAAAGAAAATTAATGATGCTTGAAATTTTGTTATTGTGACATTTCCAATGAGATTCCTTGAAGAAACAGATAGAAATTATCTAGTGAAGATTTTAAATGAAGAGAATAAGACGTTTGGGAACATTAAGTTTTGCGATCATTTGAAGTCATAACAGTTGATGAAAGAGAATAAAGACTTTCGAATACTTGTTGTAAGATAGACACATTATTAATTATAACTATATTGATTGTTACTATAACAATCTAGTCGGAATGCCAGGAAACTTTTAAAATGTATTAAAACCAAAAAATGGAAGAAAGTGAGTATTTTGTAATATTCAGGGAAATACTATTAAGATTTGATAATTCGAAGAGACATTGATAAAACATTAAAGAATTTACCTTCACCTAACATTTCAATATGGGATATAAAGGTGTAATTTCTGGTTTCCTTCATTGCAATCTTACATATGACATTTTTTTTTTTTTGGTCAATATGCTTCTCAACAATTGGAAGGCATGGAGGTTCCATGTGTGATGCAGGAGTGGAGAGCTTTGAATCTGAATGCTGAGGACTGCATGAAGAGAGGAAGACACATCACCATCAACACCCTGCAGCTGTTGTTTGGGGTCCCTTTCAGTGCCCTCAGTGCCACAGGATCTATATATCTCATATCGGTCATGTCAGCCCTATCTACTCCCACAAGAAAAAAATGTGTTGGGGGCGGATGAGGATGAACGTCCAGTATCAACACTGTCATCCCCAATGATGGGCTGTCATAATTAAAATTATGCTCTCAACAACCTAGACATCTTCAACAGCAGACCATATCAATATTACTGTAATCAATTGTACCCTCAGTTTGTTTCATACAGTAAAGAAACGTATGAATAATACTTATTCAAAGCAAGGGTTTGACTGGGCCATCAATTGTTAGTTGTGGTTGGAATATGAAGCAGCAACTGCAGTAGAAAATTAATAGTCTCTCTTTTACTCTTTTACTTGTTTCAGTCATTTGACAGTGGCCATGCTGGGGCACCGCCTTTAGTCGACCAAATCAACCCAAGGACTTATTCTTTGTAAGCCTAGTACTTATTCTATCAGTCTCTTTTGCCAAACCGCTAGGTTACGGAGACGCAAACACACAAGCATCAGTTGTGAAGTGATGTTGGGGGACAAACATAGACATACAAACATATACACACACATACATATATATATATATATATATATATATATAATATATATACACATATATACAACGGGCTTCTTTCAGTTTCTGTCTACCAAATCCACTCACAAGGCTTTGGTCAGCCCGAGGCTATAGTAGAAGACACTTGTCCAAGGTGCCATGCAGTAGGAATGAACCCAGAACCATGTGGTTGGTAAGCAAGCTACTTACCACAGATCCACTCCATATAGTGAAATAAAAAAAATAATATGTACCTCTGTTGTGACCTTAATCATTTCTATGATTTTGCTGTTTACCTTTAAGTCATACCTGATTGAAAAGACCTATGAGCAAATTCATTTGAACCATGATGTCTTTCTTTCCTTTAGAGAAATAATATACACTGGACAACATCATATTTTCTGGCATACACGTCAAGCTTTTTCAGATTAGAATTTACAGTCATAAAAGGTAGGTTGACTTAAACACCTAGACATCCTTGGTGGACCAACAAGTTCACATGAAATTCAGCAGGATTTGGAAAAGTTGTGACAATGACTGAATATTTATATTACATGTTTACAATGTATACTACATCAACTTGTATGCCAGAAAATAAGGTATTATTCAAGCTCTAGGTTTAGAATATTAATTGGGGATTTGAAGTAGAGAGAATTTGAACTTCGAACACACAGAGATATACATAATAGCAGTCATATGTAAATTGAATTATAATAAATCATCGTTGATGATCCTTAGACTGTTGATATTCAGGCAGACATACAAAGAATAATATTCAAATTGTGACTATCACATTTTTCTTTTGCTATTTTTAGAACTAAATTATTCAGTGTGGTTTTTATTTTGTAATTTTTTTAATGACATGATGCAGTTTGAGGTAGATTTGACTGCTATTACCAGGTTAAAAAATGTTGTGGGTTCCTTCTATAGCAAATAAAAAAAACAGAAGTACATAACAAGCTAACAAAACAATTTCTCGCAGTGAATAAGCTGCCGTCTAAACTACATAAAAATGAAAAAATCACTGACATTTCATTTCAACAGATATAATTATCAAAATTACATAAAAATATCTTGAAATACTAAAGAGTAAATTTATTCAATAAAATTGCCATTGGCTTTAACCACAGCCTCCAATTGGCTTTGGAATATTCTGCAACTCTTCTGGACAGTTTCCTTGTTTAAGTTGGTGAATGCAGCCCTAATACTTGCTTCCAGTTCCTCTTTGGTGTTACAAGGAGCCCCACACATAATAATGAAGGGGGTTGCAGTCTGGGGAGGTAGATGGCCAAATGTTAGGTGTGATGTGGTCACGGAAATTGTCTGACAGACATGACAGGTTCTTCTGCTTGTGTGGTATGGTGCAAAGTCCTGTTGCCAGACATAGGGTCTTCCAGCAGTCACCTTCTTGACCAGGGCAGTACTATCTCCTCCAGGCACTTGATGTAGGCCTCGATGTTGATTCTGAGGCCATGTCAGAGATATCCCTAAACACCAAGATGTTGACTGGATGTTTGATTTTTATCACTCTCGGTACCTGTCCTCAGATTGACACTCAAACAGTCTGAAATGTTCATATTGTGGCATCCGGCTTGAATGCCAAGCACTACAGCATTTTGTTCCCAAATTTCTGGCCGAGTGAATTGCATCATGGTACAGTTTTTCTAACAGATGGTGCCCAACTGACCCTACTATACTGTCTAGTCAACAAAATCAAAAATAAACAATGTGTATGCGTGAAATCAAAAATATAAAATGGTGACAATTTATCCTTCACACCTTGTATATATATGTGTGTATGTGTGTATATATATATATATATATATATATATATAAATACACACACATACACACAAACACACAAACACACAAACACACACACACAAACACACACACATATGTATATATGTATTACAATAAACACACATTTATAACAGTTGCTCTTATGTACGTTTTCATAATTGTAGTTGTTGGAAATTCTGAAGTAGATGCTCCAAGTGTAAATTTTCTGTCTATCTATCTATCTATCTATCCATCCATCCACCCATCCATCCATCCATCCATCCACCCATCTATCCATCCATCTATCCATCCATCCCTCCATCCATCCATTCATTTGTCTACCTACCTACCTACCTACCTCTCTATCTATTTATCTATCTATTTAGCTATATCTATCTATCTACAAATAAATATATATGTCTATATATATATGTATATATATATGTATATATATAAGGTTTATTTATGAATTATTTTTTTACTTTTTTATTACTTTTATTTTTTTATTTGTATATTTCCTATTTATAAATTTTTGCATTTTTGCTTTTTATCCTTTTATTGTTGTCTCATTCAGTCTTGCCTTTCTTTCTTCAATCACAGTCTTGTCTTTCTCTCACATGCTCTCTCTCTCTCTCTCTTTCTCTCTCTATTCTTTCTCTTTCCTGTCTTCTCTACCTTTCTTTTATTTCTTTGTCTCACTTTCTCTCTCTCTCTCTCTCTCTCTCTCTCTCTGCCTTTTGTTTTCTTTCCAATTCCCTCTCATAATAACTTACAAGATGTCTAACCATCTTTCCAACTTCAGACATTAATTCTCTGTAACATAAAGCCATGAAGTGTTCCCTGAAGACAATTATAGTCAAGTATTCAAATGCACGTGCAACAACATCCAATGCACAGTTTCAAACAGCCATGATGGTGGAATGAGAGGAGGAAAAAGAAGAGAGAAACCCATATTTATCATAGCATTTCCTACATTTGTTCTGTATGTAACTAGTAATACTAGTAAAGTAACAGCCAACCCACTTGCACTAAAACAGACTTAATTATAATAATCTATGTAGGACTCTAAATTTAGTAGTAGATTTCCAAACTACACACACAAAAACACACCAGCATCAGTTGCTAAGTGATGGTGGGTGGGTGGGACAAACACAGACACACAAATATATATATATATATAAAGGGAAAGCTTATGAAAATAAACAAAAGACGAAGGCAGGTGGTGTACAAACAAACAAATGTATTAGTATAGTGCTCAGGAATAGAAAAAGTCTTTTACGTTTCGAGCCTATGCTCTTCGACAGAAAGATACACAGAAAAAAACAAGGAGAGAAAAAAATGTATGTAGTAGCTAGCGATCTATCATGGCTATATAAGTTCAGTAAAATTTAGATTCAGTTGAATATGGTACTTAAGTTAAAGGCACCAGAATTTAGTTTGGTATTATCCATATAATTCAAAATGGGGTGATTATAATCAAAATAAGCAACAAGGATATTCAGAGGTAATGCAGTACGATTGCTTCATGCGACTCCATTTAATTGAACAATGCAAATATTACATCAGTTTTAAAATGTAGAGCACACATATATATATATATATAAGATGGGTTTCTTTCAGTTTTCATGTACCAAATCCACTCACAAGGCTTTGGTTGGCCTGAGGCTATGGTAGAAGACACTTGCTGAAGGTGCCATGCAGTGGGACTGAACCTGGAACCATGTGATCGGAAAGCAAACTTCTTACCACATGGCCACTTCTACACATTTATTTATTCTAGAATCAGATAGGATAAATGACAAAATTATATAGAAGTAGAATATGAACTCAAAACAAGGAATTAGAAAAATTGCATAACATACTCTAAACTATTTAGTTCATTGCTCTTCAGTTTCTTCTATTTCTAGTAACGTTTATCAAGTGATAACGAGCAAAATCAATTACACAATGACGAAATCTCAAAATGTTGTTTGGTGCATTAGTTACTTAAGAATTGGTATGAAAATACCAGACTTGCAAAATACCAAAATTTCCCCTACCACAGCTACATCAAATATATATACATATCTGCATGTGTGTGAGTGTGCGTGCATTCGTATATGTATACATATACATATATATATATATATATGCATATATATAGTGCGTGTATATGGATATGTGTGTGTGTGTCTGTGTTTGTGCATGAATATATATTTATATTGTACAAAAAACACAAAGACCAGATAAAAGTATGCATTTCTGTGTGCATGTGTATGTGTGTGCATATATATATATATATATATATACATATATATATACATACATACATACATACATACATACATGCGTGTATATATATATATATATGTGTGTGTGTGTATATATACACACACACAAACATATATATATACATGTATAATCTATATATATACATATATATAATATATATATATATATATATATATATATATATATATATACATATATATAATATATATATATATATATATATATATATATATATATATATATATATACCACCAAGTGGAAGATGTTTGTTCAACTGAAGACAACCATAACCAATTATATATAAAAAAAATGTGAACTTCATAAATATTGCAAGAAAGATGGATTCTAAAATATCTTTCTGTAAGTTTGCTGAAGGGGCTCATTATAAATTTAATAAGTTAGCATTTACAGGTTTCACCTCACAGTCAAAATGTAAAGCTATACAGAACTGTAAAGAACGTTAAAACTATACTATATCTGTGCCTCCAACTCAAAATTTGAAGTATATCATTCAGTAACTTCAACAAGTTTCCGGTGCGAAATAAAAAAGATCGATATATGATGTGTGTGTGTGTATACACACACACCTATATATATGCATACATATACACACATATATGTATGTATATGTATATAAACACATATATACACACATATTCATATATATATATATATATATACACATACATATGTATACATACATACATATACATATATATGCATATATATATACTTATATAAACATATATATATATACATATGCATATATATATTCATACATATACACACACACACATATATACATGCACACACACTTAACCTGTGGTGTTGGGAAACTAAGATGAAATTATTTCTGTAAAATCTCATTTCCTCGAATATTTGATGTGATGGTTAACTAGTTTATCGCATGAATCGGTGATTGATTTTTCAGATTAAAATCCACCCGTCTAGCCATAGCGAGCTTTTTTTTTACACAGACATATCATAATTTCATTATTGTAATAGATATTAATTCTATAATATATCTATTCTTAAATACTAATTCTCCATAAGAAAGAGAGAAATTTTTTTATCTTTGTGTGTTGTTTTATTTTGAACATGCCAGCTTAAATTCATTATTACCTCCACCTCAGCGAAGGCAGAGGTATTGTTTGCAGTTGTATTCGTTTGTTTGTCCATGGACAAGATATCTCGAGAACTGCTGGATAGATTCAAATGAAACTTGCAGGAATATTTGGCCTCATAACTGACACAAACGAATTAAATTTTGGGATTAATCCGGTACTGGACAAGGATTCTGGATTATTTTTCCTGCTTTTTTTACTTTTACTCTTTTACTTGTTTCAGTCATTTGATTGTGGCCATGCTGGAGCACCACCTTTTAGTCGAGCAAATCGATGCCAGGACTTATTCTTTGAAAGCCTTGTACTTATTCTATTGGTCTCTTTTGCCGAACTGCTAAGTTACGGGGATGTAAACACACCACCATCGCTTGTCAAGTGATGTTGGGGGGACAAACACAGACACACACATGCACACATACGTATACATATATATATATATGCATACATATATACAACGGGCTTCTTTCAGTTTCCGTCTACCAAATCCACTCACAAGGCTTTGGTCGGCCCGAGGCTATAGTAGAAGACACTTGCCCAAGGTGCCACACAGTGGGACTGAACCCAGAACCATGTGGTTCATAAGCAAGTTACTTACCACACAGCCACTCCTACGCCTAATTTTTGAGAGCAGTCAGGTTCATTTTTCGTATTCTCGTTCATGAAAGCAGTCGAGTTTATTTCAGATATTCTCATTTTAAAAATCATCTCTGGCTAATTACTGAGAGGACGTTGGTTTTGCCTTGGTGGAGGTTTGCACTCTCTGAGTGCTCCTGTTATTAATATTATTATCATTATAATTCTTATTAAGGTGGTGAGCTGAGAGAATTATTAGCACACCAGGCAAAATGCTTCACAGCATTTCATCTATCTTTACATTCTGAGTTTAAATTATGCTGAGGTCAACTTTGCCTTGAATCCTTTCAGGATCAATAAAATAAGGACCAGTTGAGTACTGGCATTGATGTAATTAACTTAGAGACCTCCACTGTGATTGCTGGCCTTGTGCCAAAATTTTAAACCATTGGAGTTTCATAACTGGCACCCATGTACGTAAAAGCACCCATGCTGGTGACACAGATAAGCAGCCATGCCAGTGACACGTACAAAGCACCCATTACACTCTTGGAGTGGTTGGCATTAAGAAGGGCAAAACAGCCATAGAAACCATGCCAAATCAGACTAGCACATGGTGCAGCATCGGACGATATATGCTTGAGAAGACCTGTTGAGTCAAGTAAAACCAAAATCGTAGCTGTGGCCAGTGGACCCTGATTGGCTCCCATTCTGGTGGCATGTAAAATGCATCATCTGACTGGCTCTCGTGACAGTGGCACATAAAAAGCACCATCCGAACATGGCCGATGCCAGTGCCCCCTGACTGGCTCCTGTGCTGGTGGCACATAAAAAGCACCCACTACGCTCTCGGAGTGGTTGGCATTAGGAAGGGCATCCAGCTATAGAATCATTGCCAGATCAGTTTGGAGCCTGGCACAGCCACTGGCTTTCCAGACCTCAGTCAAACCATCTAACCCATGCCAGTGTGGGAAACAGACGTTAAACGATGATGATGAGGAGGAGGATGATGGTGTGGTGAGCTAACAGAATCATTAGCATGCCAGACAAAATGCTAAGCAGTATTTCATCCGTCCTTACATTCTGAGTTCTAATTCTACTGAGGTCAACTTAGCCTTCCATCCTTCCAGGGTCAATTAAGTAAGTACCAGTTTTGCACTGGGGTCGATGTAATCGATTTAATCTCTTCCCACGTATTTGAGGCTTTGTGCTTCCAGTAAAAAGGATTATTAATATCAATAAGGTGGCTAGCTGGCAGAATTTTTAGCACACCAGACAAAACGCTTAATGGTATTTCGAGCTGGCAGAAACGTTAGCACGCTGGGCGAAATGCTTAGCAGTATTTCGTCTGCCGCTACGTTCTGAGTTCAAATTCTGCCGAGGTCGACTTTGCCTTTCATCCTTTCGGGGTCGATTAAATAAGTACCAGTTACGCACTTGTGGGTAATAAAGAAATAGGTATTTCGACTATCATTTCGTTCTGAGTTCAAATTCTGCTGAGATCACCTTTATCTTTCATCCTCTCAGAACCAATAAAATAAGTACCAGTTGAGCACTGGGATCAATGTAAGCGACTAGTCCCTTCCCACTAAAAGTGCTGTCCATGTAGCAAAATTTTAAACCAAAGACAGTGAGCTGGCTGAATCTTTACCACGCCAGGCAAAATACTTAGCAGTATTTCCTCCATCTTCATGTTCTGAGTTCAAATACCACTGAAGTCGACTTTGCCTTTCATCCTATCAGGGCTGATAAAATGAGTACCAGTTCACTTCTGGGGTCGATGTAATTGACTAGTCCCCTCCTTTTAAATTTCAGTCCTTGTGCCTATAGTAGAAACGATTGTTATTAATATCAATATTAACATTTTTATTTTGTCTTTGTAATATATTTTCCTTCATCATCTTTGTGGTAAACAAACTAAATCAATATTATTGTTGTTGTTGGTTCATTTTTTTTCTTTTTTCTTTTTGCGTTTTTGTTGTTATTAGAATTGCCTGTGTGACAGGCATGACTTTCATGAGCTCATGAATTTCTGAAAAAAAAATATCAGATTACTTTCTGAATTGGATGTTTTGTTATGTCATGTTTATATGGACCTGTTAGGTAGAAAGGGAACGAGATTTTTTCTTATTATCTTACCTTTGTTAAAAGGAGGGAAAAAGAAAAGATTCATGTTTTGAATGAAAAACTTATTTTATCATCAGACAGTTTTCAAAACAATATTTGTAAACATCACATTAACTGATATAGTGGCAGGAGGTGGTTCCTAGGGAAGTGGTAGCAGCATTTATGCCCTGCCCCATGGAATCTTAACGGATTTTAAAAAATGATAAGCACATAAAGAAAAATGCCTCTTATATAAACATGGCATCAGTGGTAGGAGCAGTCTATTTAGAGATGGTAGCAACATTTATGCCCCCCTGCCCCATGAAATTTTAACAGATTTTTAAACAAAGGGATTTACAAAGAGAAAAAGACACTTATATAGAGAGGCACATTTGCATAAGCGAACATTCACACCCTGACACATAAGACTGGTAATAGGTAAAACTTTGAACTATCATTTTGATAGTTTTTCCAGTGAGAAAACATAACGAGATGTATCTCAATACCAGATAAAACCACAGGAATGACATGTGGCAAACTGGCAGAATTGCAAGTGTGTGAGAAAAAAATGCTTTACAATATATTTCTTTAGTGCCCCACGGGGAGCTAAACATAGAGGAGACAAACAAGGCCAGACAAAGGGATTAAGTCGATTACATCGACCTCCCCCCCTGTGCATAACTAGTGCTTATTTAATCGACCCTGAAAGGATGAAAGGCTTTACAATATGTCTTCTGGGTCTTCTGGGTCACTTCTGGGTCAAATTGCACCATGGGTGAATGACTTAGCCTGTTATCTTTTCAAAGTCAATAAAATAAAGAACCAACCAAGCACCAGGATTGATGTAATTGACTTGTCCCACTCCTCTCCTCAACATTGTATGTATGTATATATACATGTATGTATGTATGTATGTATGTATGTATGTATGTATGTATGTATGTATGTATGTATGTATGTCATTGTTCGGTTTTATTTCAAGATTTTTTGCCAACAGAGAAAGAACTAGTTTCTAACCTAGATTCAAGCTTCCTTCATTGGAATGTCAACATCAACAACAGGGTATTTTTGTATGTATGTATGTATACCTGCAGATTTGTCTGTTTTGTTTTATGAATGTCATTTCACGCATATACTTCCCTGTCTAGACATGCTCATATATACTCAAATGATAAACTTCTGGAAAGTTTTACAGTTTTTACAGTTCCAGTGATGGCTTGGATCTGTAGTCATCTCCTTTCTGGTTTCGAGAAGCCTAACTTTTCAAGACTGGTATTTAGACAGTGTGTTATATATCATAGCGCCCCAGTATTTACAGGTATAAACCTGAACTTCTAATCTGGATAGAATAGCTGTAAATTCTTCAATAGTTCGGCGTAGGCATTTTCTTTTCTTATGTATGTCATTATTCAGTTTATTTCAAGATTTCTTGCCTATAGAGAAAGAGCTGGTTTCTAACCTAGATCCAAGGATCCTTCATTGGAATATCAACATCAACAACAGGGTATTTTTGTTTGTATGTATGCATATATGTATGTATTTATATGTGCAGATTTGTATGTTTTGCCTTATGTATGTTTTCTTATGCATATAGTTGTATATCTAGACATGCTCATATATATTTCAATGCTAAACTTCTGGAAAGTTTTACAGATTTTTACAGTTCCAGTGATGGACTGAATCTGTAGTAGGGATGGATGGATCGATGGACGTATGTATGCAAAAGGACATGCTGGTCATGGCTGGAAAGCCTTTAATCATGGTTTTCTTGATCAAGGCTGACTTGAGAGTTAAACAACAGCAACAACAATGAAAATCTTTCAACAGTTTACTGGTTGAAGTCAATGAGAAAGCATTCTACTCATAGTACTACTTGCTAGAAATAGCAACCAAATCTCCTCAAACTGTATCGCTACTACCTTGAAAATGAAAGAATGCCACATTAAAAGATGTAGCTCAGGGAATAATCTGCCTGAAGAAAAAAAAATAATAGACAGCATCATCATGGTTTGAACATCTTTGATTATAGGTCTGCTGAATCAGAGCTAATCCAAGGTCAACAACAACACAACAACAAACACACAGATTCAGAAATGATTTGAATGCTTTCATGTGAAAGCAATTGCAGAGAATGAACTGGAAACGTACCCGATAAAGTTTCTGACAATTATTGAAGGACAGTTTTATCTCTTCGTGATATTTCTTAATTTCTTGTGGAGAGAATCTCAGAATACAGATTTGGTGTCCTTTTGTAATGAGTCCTCTTGAAGGTCTTACTCTAAGGATTCTAACAAAAAAAAAAGAAAAAAAGAAAGAGAATGTAAATAAAATAAAATGAATAAATAGATAAATAAATAAAATTATTTGTGGTCCAATATAATGCAATGTAATTACACCGAAACAGCGTAATTTACTCCGAATTCTATTTCAAACACAAATCGTTTGAGTGGTAAAAAAAATTTGCTTGCCATGAATTGACGTCCATGTCTCTGAAACTGTTGCATACAAAACACCTTTGGGTATCGAATTATATAATGCGACTGCATAATGATGTGCTTTATTATATTTATGCGTTTATTTATTTGATTTATATATTTTATGTTGCGATCAGTGAATATTATTAGAGTTCTTGCTTGCAAGTTCCTAATAAGACAATCACAGCTTTACCGCTTTTGCGGATGACAAGAGTGACAAGGAATTTTCATACATTGGCAAAAAGATATACAAACATACATACATGCAGTCATATGCACATTCATACATACATGCATATATACATACATATACACACATATTCATACATCATCATCATCATCATCATCATCATCATCATTTATTGTCTGTCTTTCATGCTGGTGTGGTTTAGACACTTTGGCTGGAACTGGTTAGCCAAGTAAATGCACTAGACTCCAGCCTGTTTTGGCTTGGTTTCTAACACCAACCATTCCACAGAGTGTACCTGGTGCCTTATATGTGTTACCAGTACAGGTTATCTTTTATGTGTCACCAGCACAGGTGCCTTTCACATGTCACTGGCACAGGTGCCTCTTACACGTCACCAGTGCTGGCCATGACTACAACTTCATTCAACATGACGTGTGTCTTCTCAAACACAGCAGATTGCCATATGTCTCTGACTTGTCACCATCTCCGTAAGACTCAACAACTGAAGATCATATTTCACCACTTTATCCCATGTCAGCACACACACACACACATGCATTTTACTTTTTATCATTTACTTGTTTCAGTGATGGGACAGGTAAACACAATAGTGAAGTGTTTCCCAAACAAATCAACCCGAGTATTTTTCTTCTTTTTTATAAAGTCTAGTACTTATTCACACAATTGTTTTTGCTAAGCTGCTAAGTTGTGGCCAGGGGAAGGATGGATCATAAACGAATTTACACTGATTGTCAAGCAAATGATGGAAACAAATGCAAACAAAAGCACACACACTAAAATGCACACACACACTAAAATGCACACACACACACACACACACACACGTGTGTGCACACACCCACATATTTTTATGGCAAATGAAAGACCAAAGTTGGAATATATGAGAAAATCACGACAATTGGTTCGACACATCTAGAATCGTTTCCTCATGGGTGGGACACTCAAGAACTTGTTCAGGAGCATCTGGTGGTGCAGATGTATCTCATTGGGTGATAAATAGATACAACTCATTAAAATAACAGTTCTGCAGTGTAACTTCTCATTTTGTAGAAAGAAAAACAGCCAGACGGAGGAAATATCTTCATTTATATAGAAGATCAAAAATAAAATCACAGATGGAGAAAAAGAGAAACGAACATGCAATACAGTGAGAAAAGTATTGAAAATAACTGTTAATATATATGGATGTATAAATGCCCTTGGGCAAGCTGCATAGTGCGAGTACACTCGCTCATACAAGCATTCATGTAAATGTGATCATATGCACATGCGAGGTTTGGTGCACTCATGATCACAAAGTGAGTTAACTATCTACTTGATGTTTGTAAGAATGGGGAAGTTAAAAGTAATTTTAAGTTATTGATACCTTAAAGTAAATTAAATTATGTTAATGGTTACTCAAAATTCATTCCGACTGCATTGTGTGAAAGTATATCTCTATGCATGCAGGCATCTCGAGAGTCTTTCAGAAATTCTATTAATGATCTTCTTGTTAGTCCACAGAATAGACAGGGATTCTTCAGAGAAGAGACAGCATATCCTAGAAAATATATTATAAGGTTTCGTGTGCCTTACTATGGACCAAATTATGCTGTAATTCATTTTATCCTCCTTCAGTCACCATACAAAATTGGCCAAAGATGTTGAATGTCTCTTATTGGTTGTCTTAAAGCTGGTGACATGGTTACGATAACTATTCTTAAATGAATCATTCATCTGCCCAATGTAAACATACAGCCCTCCCCTTGTGTATACAGTACATTTATATACAAGATTTGTACTCATACAGAAATTCATCAACAGGACATTTTGATTTTTCCCTGCATGAGCATTTATCACATCTATTTGTACATAAGGTAGTCCCGACTCCATTTACCAATGTTGTTACCATGTTAGCTGTATAACAGGTATTTCTACTGCAACAATGTGGTGGTAATTGGTGTTTATCATTGCAGTCTACATTGCAGTGATGAAAGATGGAAAGAAAAGTGAGGCAGGGATGCCTGAGTGATGGAAATACAAGACTAACAAGTTCTGAGGGACAGAGACCATTATTTTAGCAATATAAATTATATTTAAATTTATCAACCCCACAAGGATAGAAGGCAGACTGACCTTGGCAGAATTTGAACTCAGAAAGTAGAGAACCAGAAAAAATACCACAAAGCATTTTATCCAGTATGAAGATGCATGCTTAGGGAGATGTTGAGCTCACAATCGATAATTCGTAGATCCCTTGGACCAGATAATGCATTGTGTCCTTGGGATAGGAACTCCGTTACACATCCCTCCAGTACACACAAGGATGAAAAAGAGGATCAGTTGCCCCTGGAGATCAACCCTTTCACAGATTGGTATCCTGTACTCTCATCCTGAAAATCTAGAGAAACTCCAGCTTCATAAACATATAGGCTCGAAGCAGATTTTATCCAGCATGTTAACAACACTAAAAAACAACTGCACTTATGAAGATATAATTGCACTAAATTAAAAAATTGATTTGAGAGTTTTCCCAAACATGATAGTTCAATTAATATGTTTTAAATATGAAAATTTGAATTGAGTTGTACAATTTTATGAAACGCTGACAAATAATTGTTCTCTAAATTTGATTTCAATTGAATTAAATTAGATTTTAAAACTTTATGAGTATTAATCGTGATTCAGCTGAAAATATGTTCAATGCTTTTGATATCAACCCACTTGAGACAGCTTCTGATTCCATTTAATAAAACTTTCTATTTTATAATGTTCATATTTCAACCCTTTCATTACCAACCCCGCTGAAACCAGCTCTGGCGCTGAGTACAAATGTCTTGTTTTCATAAGTTTTGAATTAAAATCTTCCACCAAACCTTAGTCACAATTTATGTTCCTAATACTAGCTGAATGATAACTAAGTAGTTTTACTAAATTCTTTGTTATATTTAAAGTAATTGGAAGAAACACAGAGCATCTCAAAATAAATACAGTAACAAAAGGGTTAAGCTGACCCTGTTGGCTACAACCAAGAAGCATTTTGTAATGATATGCTAGGAATCTCTGCTCTTACTCTTATTAATATGGGAAAAATTATTATTAAGGTGGTGAGCTGGCAGAATCGTTAGCATGCCAGGCAAAATGCATAGCAGCATTTCTTCTGTCTTTGTGTTCTGAGATCAAATTCCATCAAGGTTGACTTTGCCTTTCATGCTCTTTGAGGTTGATAAAATAAATTGCAGTTGAGAACTGGAGTCAATGTGATCCGCTTATTCCCCTACCCTGAAATTGCAAGCCTGGTACCAAAATTTGAAACCAATATGTGAAAAATTAGTAAAGACAGAGTGTTTGATAGATTGTCTTATTTTGGTGCTTAATGCTATGTGGTCTAATTCAGCTAAAGTCAGTTTTACAATTCATGCTTTTAGGATTGATAAACGAAACTGCTAGTCCAGAGTAGTGGTTTGTCTGACTTGTTAAAGGGCCAAATGAGATTTTCAGCAAAATCTATTGCAGCTTTTTACATTCTGGGTTCAAGCTCTGCAAAGCCAACTTTTTATTTTATAATGTTCATATTTTATAATGTTCATATTTTAACCCTTTCATTACCAACCCCACTGAAACCAGCTCTGGCTCTGAGTACAAATGTCTTGTTTTCATAAGTTGTCTGACTTGTTAAAGGGCCAAATGAGATTTTCAACAGAATCTATTTCAGCTCTTTACATTCTGGATTCAAGTTATGCAAAGGCCAGCATTTTCCTTTCACCTTTTTGAATTCAATAAATAAAGTACCGGTCATGGGTAGTAGAATTATTAAAGAATCAAGCAACATGTCTTGCTGAACCTGGTTTTTGATTCTTATTTCAAATTCCACGTAGGTGGAGTCTGAATGAAGGTCTAAAATCAACATTAAGGAAAATATATCTAGAAAACACTGTAAATAGTGACAAAAAATGTTTCTATCTCAAAGCAATTTCACCACTTTGGGATTCCAGTGGAATCCCAAATTTCTCCCCCAAGAATCCTGAAATTGTCCCTTGGTTGAGAAATCGACCCCAGGACTTATTCTTTGTAAGCCTAGTACTTATTCTATCGGCCTCTTTTGCTGAACCACTAAGTTACAGGGATGTAAACACACCAGCATCGGTTGTCAAGCGATGTAGGGTGGGGTGACAAACACAGACACACAAACATATGCACACATACATAATACATATATATATATAAACATATATTCGACAGGCTTCTTTCAGTTTCCATCTACCAAATGCACTCACAAAGTTTTGGTCAGCCCGAGGCTATAGTAGAAGACACTTGCCCAAGGTGCCATGCAGTGGGATTGAACCCAGAACCATGTGGTTGGTAAGCAAGCTACTTACCACACAGCCACTCCTAAGCCTTACATGATCTAAATAAATAGCCACAAATTTCTTAATTGATAATCTAATGTCTATAAGAAATGCATTGAGTGCAAACTGGAGAATGTAGTCTTATACTCTTTTATTTGTTTGCTCATAAGAGCTGGTTTCCTGGTTCCTGTGGTGTATATATTCCCCATCTGGATAGGATGCTGGCCAGGGGGTGGTGGTGCTGGTGGGCAGATTAACGTTAAGGAACAAGAGAATTACTAAGGCAGGGCAGAGCAGGTTCCTGCAGGAGGATCTCCATGGCTACTTGTATCTTGTATGAAAACAAAAAAAAACAAGAAAGATTTATTCATGCAACTAGTTGTCATTAGCTTGTTGCCATCACACTTTAGTTATTCATCATCATCATCATCATCATCATCATCATCATCATCACCATCATCATCATCATCGTTTAACATCTGCCTCCTATGCTGACATGGGTCGGAAAGTTTGATAGGTGCCAGCCAGGTAGAAGACTTCACCAGACTACTGTGTTTGTTTTGGGGCATAGTTTTTTATGGCTGGATACCTTTCGAAACATCAACCAACTTGCAGAGTGGACTGAATGCTTTTTACATAGGACAAGCACAGGTGAGGTCAGTTTTGGCAAGGTTTTTACAGCTATCAAATATCAATCATGTTACAGCATGGATGGGATGCTTTTTACATGGCACCAGCACTGGCAGGGTCACCAAGACAAGGAATTTTTGAGAGGGGTAGGATCATTGGAGGAGGTGATCTTGTGTCAGATGATGAAAAGTTAGAATGACATGCATAATTAAAGAAAGAAATACAAAGAATACTATTAGCCGTTCTTGCAGGAAGGCCATATTAGTAATGCATAGATTCAATGATAGCATTGAGCTTTTGTATTTTTTCTTATGCTTTCATTCAGCCCTAAAGTTTCCTGTTATAGAAACCAAGATAAAAACGACACATGTAAATGAGACACAGGCCATGACAAAAAGGAAACATGCAAATGGGACAGAAAGCATGATTAAAATGAGACAGAAGCCATGATAAAAAATGAGACATGCAAATGAAATAGAAACCATGATGAAAATGAGACAAAAATCTGAGACAGAAACTATGACAAAAATGAGACAAGCAAATGAAACACAAACCATGACAAAGATAAGATATGAAAATGGGATAGAAACCATGATAAAAAATGAGACATGCAAATAAGCTAGAAAGCATGACAAAAATGAGACAAACAACTCAGACAGAACCATGACAAAAATGAGACGAGCAAATGAGACACAAACAATGACAAAAATGAGACAAGCAAATGAAACACAAACCATGACGAAGATAAGACAGGAAAATGGGACAGACACCATGATAAAAATGTGGCAAGCAAATGAGACACAAACCATGACAAAAATGAGGCTTGCAAATTGGACAGAAACCACGATAAAATGTGGAAAGTAAATGAGACACAAAGCATGACAAAAATGAGACATAGTTCCCTGACTTGGCTAGGAATGCAGCTCTTTCACCTCTATATAAGAATTGACTTGAGCCATAATGACCCATCCAAAGCATGCCAGCATGTAAAGTGAATATATACCGATGATGGCTGCGAATATCATTGTGATTATGTTGAGAACAACAGCAATGATGACAATGATAACGATGATGATGATGAAAACATCAATGACAATTATGATGACAATGGGAAGTATGGCGACAACAATGACACGAGTGACAATGATGAGATAGAAATATTCATTTGCAAAAGTCAATTCTGCGAGAAACCAAATGCAAAGCATGGCAGTATACCAGGAGTAAAAGCGATCAAACAATTCACTGTAGAAAAGATGCTCAATGAAGAATGAGAGAAGATAGGAGGAAAGGTAAAGATGTTTGATCTTATTAAAAGTCAAAGCTATATTAATTCTAACATGGTTTTGTTGATGTTCGTTTTCATTTTGTTACCTTATTTGTTTCCATACTTTGATGTATGAGAAACTAAGCAAGGATGGAATCCCATTGATGTAAAATAATCAGGCTTGTTTTCTTGATTTTTGACAAGAGTTTACATTAATCACCTTTGTTGTTTCTGCAGCAATGTTTGTTTTTATTTATTTATTCCTTTATTTATTTACTTATTTGTTTATCTATTCATTTGTTTGTTTATTTGGTTCTATAGAAAGTGATCAGCTGCCATTCTTGCTTGTGATTCTTTAGTTTTAATCTACTGACAAATATTCATGTGATTCAATCGTAAATTAAACAAATATTGCCAAGAAGGCAACAATGTACAAATGTATCTGATTACAAACAACTTGTGTGATCTATATTTTAGTCTAAAAAAAATTTTCAAAAATAATCTATATCATACTAAGAAACACAAAACTTTCACATAAACAATTTGACAGAATGAACACAAAACTTACACAAAAATCAAAAGTAGAATTAAATTAAATTAAAAAAGCACACCATTTCTGACATTTCAA
This sequence comes from Octopus sinensis, assembly GCF_006345805.1. Lineage (NCBI taxonomy): Eukaryota > Metazoa > Mollusca > Cephalopoda > Octopoda > Octopodidae > Octopus > Octopus sinensis. The sequence goes on along the minus strand of NC_043005.1, from coordinate 58,947,361 downwards.
ATAATCAGTCATGAGAATATAAAAGTGATTATTCTTGGAAGTTTTAACAATTGCACTCCATGAGCCTCCGCACATCTACCTGCGTACTGAAATTTGATATATGCAAATATGATAGTGTACTTATTATATCATTGTTGTTGTCATTGCAGTTATTGTCATTGTTGCCATTATTATTATTACTAGTATTATTAAGGTGGCAAGCTGGCAGAACTGTTAGCATGCTGGACAAAATGCTTAGCAGTATTTCGCCTGTTGCTACATTCCAAGTTCAAATTCCGCCGAGGTCAACTTTGCTTTCAAACTTTCAGGATCGATAAAATAAGTATCAATTGAACATGTAATTGACTCATCCCCTCCCCGAAAATTGCTGTCCATGAGGCAAAATTTGAAGCCATTATTAGTAGTGTTATCATTATTATCATTATTATTACTTTTTTTTTTTCCTTCTTTCAAATTTTCTTCCATTTCTTGCCGAGTGTCTTCCCAACTCCTAGGGCAAAGAAACTCATAGTGTATATTGGTAGGCCATTAAACCAAACTCAGTAGTTCGTTATTTTTTTTTTTTTTTTTTTTAAGTTAAATTAAAATTAAAATACATGAGCAGCAACAGTTCTCACATCGACAATGCTCTTCTCAATACGTGTGATGTACCAGTTAAGACAATCTTTTGCACTTCTTGCAGGGATGGTAAGCCAGGGATCATTCTCATATAATTTTCGGTTCCCTTTCATCCTTTCGGAGTTGATAAATTGAGTAGCAGTGAAACACTGGGGTTGATGTAACTGATTAGTCCCTTCTTCCAAACTTTCAGGGAAAATGGAATTCAAGAAATTCTTTATTAACCACAACGATCGTTTTGACCTATCTTGCATTGGACCCTATATGTGTCTATCTATGCATGCCTAACATTGTATGCCTATCTATATATGCCTATCTATGTTTGCCTATCTATGTTTGCCTATGTATGTCTATCTATGTACACCTATGCCTATCTATGCATGCCTATCTAAGTATATCTATTACTGTATGTCTATCGATGTATATCTATCTACGTATGCCTGTGCCTATCTGTGTATACCTATCTATGCATGTCAATCAATGTATGCCTATCGATGTATGTCTATGTATGCCAATGTATATTTATCTATTGAGTGAGAGAGCAGTGCATGCCATCAAAGGGACACTGGGGTACAATTACATGAAGCCCAATATACCCATCATTACTACCCGTCTGATAAAGGTACACCCCAGCACATGTATCACAACCACATGTGCGCCACATGGTGATGTTATATCAAGATAAATAGTGCATGATCTTGTATGTCTATGTATGCCAATGTATATTTATCTATGTATGTCTATGCATGCCAGTCTATCTCTATCTATGAATGCCTATATATATATATATATATAATATTATATATACATACACACACACACAGACACACATATATATATATACACGTATATAGTATTTCTGTGTGTATCACAAGACAAACTTGGTTACAACATATACACAGAACACACCTGTACACAGGACACGATGAGCCTCTCTGCACAGTATCCACCTAGGAAATTTCCCTTACAGTTATTATTCAACGCAAGGTTATATAGTATGAGACATATGTACCTAAAGTAGAATGCTGTAGGATTAGACCCCACAAAACACTAAACCAATGACCACAAATTGAACTTCTAAACCAGACACCCATGTTTGCACCAATATCGATAATGTCAATGACTTAGTCAGGTGGTATATTACTTCTGTCGTGACACTCTCATGTTTTTCATTATAACAGCATTTAGTGATTACACACACACACACATGCACCCATATATATAAATATATATATATACACACACATACATACATTAGATATATATATTATATATATATATATAATATATATATATATATATATATATCTGCACACACATACATATATATATATATATATATATATATTATATATATATATATATATATATATATATATGCACACATATATCTATATATGTATTTATATCTATCTATCTATCTATCTATCTATCTATCTATCTCTATATATATATATATATATATATATATATATATGTATGTATGTATGCATGTATGTATGTTTGTATGTATGCACACACACATATATATTTGTTTGTGTATATATATATGTGTGTATGTGTGTGTGTGTGTGTGTGTTTTCCATTCCAAGAGTCTTCAGGTTTTTGTAAATCTCTATAAGACGTATGTATTTCTACACCGTTTTCATGCATACATTTATGAATACGTGCTCTGAATTCTCTTGCATGTCTTCTCTTGGGAATGACATAGTTTATATTACATTAGTATAACATAACATGTGCATAACCTATCATCACCAGGATAGAAACTACCCAGAAGGAAGCTCCGAATAATCTTCAGTAAATATCTGTTGCAGAGATAATTTTCGCACTTTTTCTATTTGTAGTTCATTTTTTTTTTGGTTTTCCCCTTATGCTAGCAGAGTAGATAAACTGTTTTCTGACACTGAGCGTGTAATTTCATACAAGAATTCGGATGATCTTAAATAGCCAAGGATGGAAATGGCAAACACTTGAAGATACGTGCAAATATTACAAGGTTGGAAAGGTGTTTAGATACCTATGCATACGTGTATCATCAATTTACACACACTGTGCAGGCATATCTCTGTATACGCATACATGCAACCATGAGTCCATGCATGCATGTAGACACACATACACCGCATACACATACACATGCACATAATTACATATTTCAAAATGCAAAGACACATGCACAGTTACACACAGACATGCACATATAAATAAATAAATACATATGCATGCATGTGTATGTGTGTGCATGTGTATGTGTGTGCATGTATTTGTGTGTGTATTTGTGTGTGTGTATTTGTGTGTGTGTGTGTAAACGTGTAAGTACACACACCACAGCATGAACAAATTGACACCTGCACTCATACATGTATGCATATATGTGTGTGTGTGCTTGGAGGTGTGTGGATCAGTAAGTAGGGTGTTGTGCTCATGACTGTAAGATTGTGGTTTCAATTCCTGGACTGGCCAATACATTGCATTCCTGAGCAAAACTCTTCCTTTTACATGGCCTTAGTCCCCTCAGCTGTTAAAAATGAATCAATCTTGCAACAGATCAGCATCTAATCCATAGAGTAATATATATACAAGCCACAGAACCTAAGAAACCAGCCTTATGAGACCATGGCACAAGAAGGACCTTTGACTGCATTTCATGTGTGTATGCATGTGTGTGTGTTTTTTACCTATATTGCTTGGGGTGAAGGCTCATATCTTAATGGTTGGGGTGTTGAATTCATGATCATAAGATTGTGGTTTCGATTCCTGGACCGGGTGGCGTGTTGTGTTCATGAGCAAAACACTTCATTTCACATTGCTCCAGTCCACTCAGCTGGCAAAAATGAGAAATCCTTTCATGGACCAGTGTCCCATTGAAGTGAGGAAGATATACGCCATGGAAACCAGGAAACAGGTCCTTATGAGTTGGCATAACCCGAGAAGGTGAAAAAAAAAAGGTAAAACTTCTGTTGTCAATTTCAACAACTAAAAACCTTTCAAGACCATGTCCCAGCATATCCACAGTCCAATGACAGAAAAAAATCAACGATAAAAGATAAACGATGCCATGTTTGTAACAAACAATAAAACTCATCAGAAGAAAACAACTCATATTATGTAACTGTATTATATGATGTACTAGCTTAAAAGCTACACTCCGGGTTGACTTTTAGGCTGACTCCTGTGAAGGGCTAAATGGACCTGTAGCCCCAAATTGAATAGGGTTAAATAGCATGATTATAATACATCTGTAATGACTATATGCCCTGATGATGTTTGATCAGAAGTTAAGGACAGATGAGAATTAATTCTGTAATGCAATAATTCTGTTGTTCCAGTCCAAGTTGGTCAATTCCAACTGTCCCAAAGTTCTTATCTTGAGGTAAAATTAATGAAGCAAATGTCATTTATCTCCCGCTTGATCTCTGATGTCGTAAATCAGAGATCAAGCTTTACCTGATAGAAATAGCAACCTAAATTCTTTTAAATCAGATCTCAATGCTGGATGTTCAAGAACCAAACTAAGGGTAGATTTTCAATTCAAGGATCCTCCTGATTTCAAAAGGCTCTTATATGTCTATGAAGAGCAAATGTAGACTGAGATACAGGGGTCGTAGACAGACAGACAAAATTTTGCTTTTATCATTATAGATATTTTTGTCTTCAGTTTGCTATACTCATAATGATCAGATAGAATTTCAATTCTGCTTCTCTCAGGTAAATAGACATACATGGGGAGAATTCACAAAAAAACACAAGACGAAGACAGGTGGTGTAGACAACAAACAGATGTATTAGCTTAAAGCACAGAATCCACAGATCGATACTTGAAATGACTAAACATGAACTACTACTGGAACTTACATACCATGTACAGGAAACTTTTTTTACCACTTCTATACACCACTTTCTTCGAATAATGAAACTGCAACTACAATATCTTTATATATCTTATTTCTACTTCCATTCTCTTATTTCCCTCTATACTCCCTTTCTCCTCCTTTTCCATAATAATTCTAACTCAAATATTTCCTCTATTTAACCTTCTCAAACCATCTCTGATGAAGGGATATCCATAATATCCCAGAAACAGCTGTAAGACTATTTCCTTTAATGTTTGCCTCCATGCTGGCATGGGTGGAACAGTTTGACAGAAACCAGCAATGCAGAAGCCTGTACCAGACTTCTGTGACACTTTTGGCTGAATCTTTACAGCTTGATGTCTGTAAATATATAAATATATACACACACACACACGCAAACATATATATATATATATATATTTGTGTGTGTCTGAAAGTGTTTGTGTGTGTGTGTGTAAATCCATAAATACACACACAAACACACACATACACACCAACTCATATATATATATATATATATATATATATATATATATATATATATATATATATATATACATAAATAAATACATACATGCATACATATATTATATACTGCAAATTCATAAATATATATTTATATGCTTATAACTTTTTCACTATTATAACATGCTGCCACACTAACAAGAGAACAGAAAGATAGTGCAGTTTCATATATACATACCAGTAAATATATATATATATATATATATATATATATATATATATATATATATATATATACATACATATAATATTTGTTACCTTATTTCTCCTATATCAGAGCTGTTCTCTTTGAACTATATATATATAAAATCAAAAACACTAGCCTGGAGGCAGTTTTCCATTAGCTTCTGTAAGATATATGCATCCACACATACATACATACATGTGTGCACATACAAACACACACACACGCCCACACATATATGTATGTATTATGTATGTTATGTCTCATCTTTTCTTATATATTGTCCAATGTGTCCGTGTTGAAAATGGTATGGTTTAATTGGAGGGCAATTTGGTTGCTATTTATATGTTAGGTTAGAGTGGCTTGAGTTAATAAAGGAATGTGTGATCCGTCCTCTATCTCCATCTCCCTCCCTCCTTCTCTGTCTGTCTGTCTGTCTCTCTCTTTATATACACATACACACACATATATGTATACATATATATATACATATATATGTATATATATATAAAAATATATATAAATATATATAAATATATAGAGATAGATTGATAGATAGATAAATAAATAGATAGATAGATAGATAGATAGATAGATACACACTCACACATATATTCACACACGCAAACACATATGAATGTGTGCGTGTGTGTGTGTGTGTGTGTGCATGTGCAAATACAGAGAGGGTTAGAGAGAGAAAGAGAAGCAGACAGAAAAATAAGAGAGCTAGTTGTGAGAGAGACATTATCTCTGCTGTATTTCAAAACGATGAGCCAATACCAGCTACTACTGCTACTACTACTACTACCACCACCACCACCACCATCACAACCACCACTACTACTACTACTACTTGTCTACATGTTTTGCTAACTTCCATCCTAACAGAATTTTGATGAGTGGTGGGGAAGTTATTGCCATTGGAAATACGCAACATGAGACTTGTCTCTCCAGTTAAGAATGTCCAGGCACACCATTTAATAACAGAATAATTCATTCTGCAGGCAGCAAATCAGCAAAGCAGCATAGCAGCAAGGCACCTTGGCACCAAGGTAGTGAGGTGCCGAGACACCAATTCCATCTGGTTCTTCAGTATTTTGAAGTAATTATGTAAACAACTTTAATCCAACCAATGCATTTTACCATGCCTGCTCTCCAACATTTCCAATGTGAGCATTTCATTGTCTTATAGTTAAATCAGGTTAGTAAAGAGTTATGTACAGCTTCTTATTTGTAGATAGTTTATTTTTGTTTTTCTCTTGTATTTTTTTGTATTGATTTCTTTTTCTCTTTAATTTTCTATACTCTTACATACCTTAGTGGATAGAGTATTCAGTTCATTATCATAGAGTTATAAGCTCAATTCCTGGTGGTGCCTTCTGTCTTTGAGCAAGACGTTTAAATAATAAATAATAATAATAATGAAATTATTGTATACAGTGCTCAGGTGCACCACAACTTGTCAAAAGTATGTATAAAGCATATGCAGTAATGTACAAATGTCTGGAAAGTGAACAGTGTATGAGTCAGATACATGCTTGTGTGTGTATGGAGGGGAGAAAATCAGGTGTAGTGTTGGTGAATCTCAGGAAGCATGGAAGTTTTGAAGGATGCAGTTTTGTTTCACACTACTCAAGTTCACTCAGCTGGCAGAATTCAAAGGGCCAACCTTCACATTCAGAGTGTCACACTGAATCTCTGTGAGAACTATGTTAAGGGTGCACATGTCAATAGAGTGCCCAGCCATGCACCCGTTAATTTCATGAGCAGGATGTCTCTTTGATTAAACCAGCTGGAAAACTCATCATCACAACCAAGAGAGTACCCCAGCCATATATTTATGTGTGTGTTTGATAAGGTTAAACGAAAGCCCTCACACACTAGAAAAAAGCTTCTTCCCAAAATAGGTTAGTAACATCCCCATAAAAGATTTCATAATATTCTTTTTAAAAAACACACCATTACACTTCAATAAATAATTCTCATAGACTTTCAAATATATATATATATATATATATATATATATATATATATATGTGTGTGTGTGTGTGTGTGTGTGTATGTGTATCTATTACTTGTCTCAGTCATTAGACTGCAGTCATACTGGAATACAGCCTTGAAGAAATTTTAGCCAGATGTATCAACCCCAGTACTTTCTTTTTAAGCCTAGTACTTACTTATTTTATCAGTCTCTTTTGCCAAGTTGCAAAGTTACAGGGACATAAACACACCAACACTTTGTTAAGCAGTGATGGTGGGACAAACACATACACTCACACACACACATGCACACATACACACACACATATATTATCTGAAATGTACAATATATATATATCCATCACAGCTGATCTTACAAATCGGTTTTGCACTATGAATACAACAGAGTGTTAGGTAACAATCCGGTTATATAACCTTATGCTCATCAGAGTTAGCTGCTCTGGAAAAGAATATGGTGGCTGCTCTGTATTGTCGGAGGTAAAAGGACACATCCAGTTTGTGATTGCTGTGAAAAAGATGGTGGAATGAAAAAGGAGCAGAGGATTAGATTAGTTATGTCCCTTAGTTGGATTCTCTGCAGCTTGCTTACCAACCAACAAGGTTCCAGGTTCAGTCCCACTGCATGGCACCTTGAGCACTGCATGGTACCTTGAGCACTGCATGGCACCTTGAGCACTGCATGGCACCTTGAGCACTGCATGGCACCTTGAGCACTGCATGGCACCTCGGGCAAGTGGCTTCTACTATAGCCTTGTGAGTGGATTCAATAGATGGAAACTGAAAGAAGCCTGTCGCATATATATATATATATATATATATATATATATATATATATACACACACACATACATATATATATGTGGGTGTATGTGTGTGTATGTGTGTCCCCCACCATCACTTGACAACCGATGCTGGTGTGTTTACATCCCCGTAACTTAATGCTTTGGCAAAAAGAGATTGATAGAATAAGTACTAGGCTTACAAAGAATAAGTCCTGGGGGCGATTTTCTCCACTAAAGATAGTGGTGCTCCAGCATGGCCGCAGTCCAATGACTGAAACAGGTAAAAGAATAAAAGAATATACATATATATATATATATATATATGTATATATATATAGAAGATGAAGAGTTTAGGTCAAAGTAGCCTGAAGTAATAGTTCTGCACTCTGAATGCTCCAACTCATAAGCTACTGAGATCTCAGTTCATTCAGGGGCCAGAGTTGTGGTTGCACAAATGTCCACTTGAGAGAGAACCAGCAATCAGTAGCTTACTTTTGAGTCGTTAGGTATAAGTGAAAGAAGAGGAAAAACAATTAATCAAGGCAGGACTATGGCATTTAAATTCATTTGGTTCAGTTTAATTTAATTTAAGAGAGTTAATGCTAATGTGACACAGAATTAACTCTACATACATTGCATTCTCCAGGTAGAGTTAGTTCTACCTACATTGCATTAGCATTAACTCTCTTAGATTAAATCAAACTAAGCCAAATGAATTTAAATGCCATAATCCTGTCTTGATTCATTGTTTTTCCTCTTCTTTAACTTATATATATATATATATCTATATATATATATATATATAGATATAGATATATATATATATGTATATATATATATCTCATCATCATCACCATCATTCATTGTTTAACATCCACCTTCCATGCTGGTATAGTTTGGACAGTTTGACTGACGATTGGCAAGTCAGAGGGCCAGCCAGGTGGTACTGGCATCGACCATGCTCGAATGGTGCATTTTACATGCCACTGGCACAGGAGCCAGTTTGGAGGGACTGGCATCGACCATTCTTGGATGGTAATTTTTACATGCCACCAGCACAGGAGCAAGTCCAGAGGGACTGGCATCAACTATGCTCAAGATGGTGCTTTTCACATGCCACTGGCACAGGTGCCAGTCATGCTCTATTGGCATCAGCTATGACAATGATTTCACTTAACTCAACAGGTCTTCTTAAGCATAGTCTACTGTCCAGTGGGCCGGTTATGCAACACTGGCATAAACCACGGCTATGGTTTCACTTGGCTTGCTAGGTCTTCTCAAGCACAGTATATCTCCAAATGTCTTGGTCACTTGTCATTGTCTCCGTGAGGCCCAAAGTTCGAAGGTCTTCTTTCAGTTTCTACTTACTAAATCCACTCAAAAGGCTTTGGTCAGCCTGAGGCTACAGTAGAAGCCACTTGCTCAAGGTGCCACACAGTGGGACTGAACATTGAACCATGTGGTTAGAAAGCAAGTGTCTTACCCCATGTAACCCATGCCAGCAAGGAAAATGAATGTCAGATGATGATGATGATGATGATATATTTTCCGTTGAAAGATCATTAGATATATAAAAAACAAAAACAGCAGCAAGCTGTCTACCATAGTGGCACATGGATGGCAGAATCAGTTGATTTTCAAAAATATTACATAGAAGTATTTAGCTATAACCATCTATGTCCCAAGATCAAATCATGGCAAGGTCCTTTCAGTAAATATTTCTCAAATCATAGCATGATATTTGAAGGAGATATTACTGTGTTTCAACTAGTTGACAGATCACATCTGTGTGTATGTGTGTGTGTGTGTGTGTGTGTGTGTGTGTGTGCGTGTGCATGTGTGTATGTGTGTACATGCATGTGCACACATGCATGTGTCTGTGTATGTGTTGCATAAGACACTTGCACAAGATGCTCTGCAGTGGGACTGAAACCAGATTCATGTAGTAGGAAAGCAAACTTCTTACCACAGAGCCACAGTGAGCTGGCAGAAACATTAGCAAGCCGGGTGAAATGCTTAACCATATTTCATCTGCCTTTACATTCTGAGTTCAAATTCCACCAAGGTCAACTTTGCCTTTCATCCTTTCAGGGTCGATAAATTAAGTACCAGTTATGTACTGGGGTTGATCTAATTGACTGCCCCCCCTCCCCCAACATTTCAAGCCTTGTGCTTAGAGTAGAAAAGAATATTCTTACAGCTTTTTGCTTAGGATAAAGAGACTGTCAAGGTCATAAATATCCATCCTACGCAAAAGTCCCATACTGACATCAAATGAACGGATAAGTCTGCTTTTCTTCTTATTTGTATCGCAGAATTTTTTTAATCAAACAACAAATTTTTTTCTGTCAAGTAAGAAATTTGCTTCTCACCCACATGGTTTCAGGTTCAGTCCCATTGTGTGACACATTGGTCAAGCATCTCATATTATAGCCTTGGACCGACCAAAGCCTTGTGAGGGGATTTGGTAAATGGAAACTGTTGTGTCTAGCTCAACATTGATATGTCCTACATTATAATGATATACTTTGTCATCTTCGTGACTGGCCCGAATGGCATACCTCATCGACTGTCACCATTTGTGTCTGTCCATTATTTATGGTGAAACAGCCCACTTCTCTCACACATCATTATTACTAAATTTTTTTTTATATTCCATTTCTTTTTCTTCCGCACATACAGAATTTTTTTTTTTTTTTCAAATATGTATTACAGCAAAATCTTCTTATTTCTCTTTCTTCCACATAGAATATTTTTCTCCAGAATGCCCCAGATAGTACTAGGTCAACATTCTTACCAGTAGCTCTATGAACATATCAGCGACCTGACTGAAATCCTTCAGAGTCACAGTGAAGTGATTTATTGACTCCTGTTCACTGGCAAATCTCACCTCCACTGTACCATAATTTCTGCCTCTTGTATAGAATGCTGTCAGGTTCTTGATTTCCTTCAGACATTCTTCAATAACTTTTTTTGCAGCTTTCTCTATTTTCTTGGTCATTGTTGATAGAGTTCTGTAAACCACTGTTCTTTTCTTCGTACTGATTATCACTTCTTCTGGAGGGGTCAGCCTTAAACTGGACCCCTCCTTCTGAATTAGCCTGTAAGTGTTCCTTCAGCTTCTTCCGTTCAATTTTTATTTCTCACATTTCTAGTGAATCTGCACCTTTCCTAGCCACTGAAGCATAACTCCCAGCATGTGCTGTAACTGGTTCACACTCCATTTTTTCCTTTTTCCGTTACTTCGCCCCAAAATGGGGAAGAAGACAAACACAAAATTTAACAGGCCTGCAGGCAAAAACAGCAATGGTATCTAACAATTTCAACAAAACATGGTTCACCCATGTGGAGAGAACCTGTAACAAAGATACAACAAAGTATAACATGATTTATGTCAACCAGAATCAAAAATGATTTAACACTAACAAAAATACCTCACTGACTGGCACCACTCATTGTGTCTGTCCATTATTTATTTGTAGTGAAACAGCCCACTTCTCTCATTCAGAGGTGTCCTCCACAACAGAAACTGAAAGAAATTGTCATACACACACACACACACACACGCACACACACACACACACACACACACCACACGCACACACACACACAACACACACACACACACACACACACACACACACACACACACACACCACACACACACACACACACTCATACACACATACACACACACAAGGAGGTGCTGAAAAGTTCTTAGCTTTAAAGGTATCGCTAAAGGCTTGGTTGGAGGCCCAACCTCTGAGTTTTTTTTACCAAGCTTTGAAAAACTGAGGGACCACTGCAATATGTGTTTGAATCTGAGAGGGGAATATCTTGAATAAAATCATAATTAACTGATCCTTCTGTATTTTCTTTTACTCAAAGCCAGGAACTTTTCAGCACTCCCCTTATGTGTGTGTGTCTTTGTGTTTGTTTGTCCCTCACCACTGCTCGACAACCGGTGTTGGTGTGTTTACATCCCCATAACTTAGCAAAAGAGACTGATAGAATAAGTACTAGGCTTCAATAGTAAATGCATAGTATGGTCAATTAGTTCAACTAAAATTTCTCAAGGCGGTGCCCCAGCATGACTGCACTCTAATGACAGAAACAAGTAAAAGATGACAGAAACAAGTAAAAAGTGGTGAGCTGGCAGAAACATTAGCATGCTGGATGAAATGCTTAGTGGTATTTCATCTGCTGTTAAGTTCTGAGTTCAAATTCCGCCGAGGTCGACTTTGGCCTTTCATCCCTTCAGGGTCAATAAATTAAGTACCAGTTACGCACTGGGCTCGGTGTAATCGACTTAATCCCTTTGTCTGTCCTTGTTTGTCCCCTCTATTTTTTAGCCCCTTGTGGGTAGTAAAGAAATAAGAAACAAGTAAAAGATAAAAAAAATATCTGATATTCATTATGTCATCACCTTCGTCGTCGTCATTATATATCCACTGGTATACTCTCCAGGGACCATATATAGCTCTTAAGTTTCAATTTTTACTTAGTTTCTATGGCTGGATGTCTTTTCTAACACCAACCAATTTATAATGTGTACTGTGTGCGTTTTTACCATACCTTTGGCACTAAAAGAGGATGCTATGTCTTTGACAAAACCAAAGGATTCTCACAACCATACATTTACCAAAGTGTAGTGGAAGCATTTTATTGTGGCACCAGTGTTAGAGTGGATAAGGTAAGAGATTAATGGATTGCAAAAATTGTCATTAATGCTGCAGCATACCTTCGCAAAGCTTAATTGATTGGTGAGCAATGATTAGAAGAAAGATCAATATAATTCAACAATGTAGAATTAAGTAAATTTGCAATCACTTTCATTACTAATATTATTAACGAAGCTAATTAAAATGTTAGTGTTATTCCATTGAGTGAAGTTTGTGACTTTTCTAATTAAGTCATTAATGTTATTTGAAATGTATTTGCTAATTAATTCAATTCTATTCTTTGCAGGGGTTGATTAACCCAGTGATTCTCATGGGGTGGGGAAAGGGTTGATGTGAGGATTAAAAAAAGTGGGCCCAAAAATTTATTCATTCATTCATTCATCCACTGTGTAACTGTTCTGGGTTTCTTTTTCCTATGCCAGTATGAGTTAGACATATATATTTTCAAGGTGTTGTTTCACAGCTGGATGCCCTTCCTGTCACTAACCCTTACTTGCTTTTCAAGTAAGGTATCGCCTCACACATCTTCAAAATCCAGTGATGATTTGTTGAGAGGAGAAATGTCAGTGACAGTGCATGTAACTCACAATGTTTGTAGAAGCATAAATATAAACAAGCACATAGGCACATACACACATACATGCACTCACATACACACGTGCACATGCATGCACACCAAAGTGCACACTTACACACACATGACTAACTTCTTTCAAGTTTCATCCACCAGATTTATTTTACATGTCTTTGGTTGGCCAGGGAAATAGCACATGTGCCCTGAGTGTCACATTGCAGAACTAAACCCAAATCTACATAACTTGAAAACAAGCTCCTTAACCACACAGCCATACCTCAACCTAACTGGCTCTCTGTTGTTTACAACAATGAATGCTCCTCAAGTTGATTTGTTCAACAAAACACCCATCCTGCTCATAAAATTAATGTATAAGTGGCTGAGCACTCCACAGACTCATATACCCTTAACATAGTTCTCAGGGAGATTCAGCATGACACAAAATGTAACAAGGCTAGCCTTTAGAAAATACAGGTAGAATTCATCTTCACCAGTTGAGTGAACTAGAACAGCATGAAATAATTTGTCTTGCTCAAGGATACAGCACACCACCAGGAATTGAACACAGAACCTTACAATCATGAACCAAATGTCCTAAACACTAAGCTATGTGCCTTCATCTAATTGCCAAATTTAATACAATTAAAATGGTTTTAAATATCCAACAACAAAGTAAAGAAAGACATGTTAGTTTCAAATTTTGGCACAAAGCTAGCAAGTTCAGGGATGGGACAAATCAATGAAGTTGACCCCAGTACTAAACCAGTGCTTATCTTGTTGACCTGATATGGGCGAAAGGCAAAGTCAACCTTGGCAGAATTTGAACTAAAAATGTAAAGATGGACAAAATGCCACTAAGCATTTTTCCTGGCATGCTAATGATTCTGCCAGCACACCACCTTAGCAAAGAAAATCAAATTAAAAAACATATTAAAAAAATATATTCTTTTCTATGCTAGGCACAAGGCCTGAAATTTTGGGAGAGGGACCAGTCAATGAGATCGATTCCAGTATGCAACTGGTACTTAATTTATCAACCCCAAAAGGATGAATGGAAAAGTCAACCTTGGAAGAATTTGAACTCAGAACATAAAGACAGATGAAATACTGCCAAGCATTTCACCCGGCATGCTACTCTGTCTGCCAGCTCTCCACCTTATTAAGAAAGAAGACATATTACAAAGCATGTTATATGTATGCACCGAGGATAGATATTTGACAGTCTGACATCCACTGGATTAATTTCCAACAAGGAATGAAATTCTTTTTGTGACCTATGATATAGCTGTGGTCATTGTTATTTATCTTTTCTCATAATTTGTTTCAGTCAGTAGACTGTGGTTCTTTTGTTTTTCTTTAGCCATTTACTTATTCTATCGATTTCTTTTGTTGAACTGCTAATTTACAGGAGCATAAACACACCAACACCAGTAGTCAAGTGGTGATGGGGAACATATGCAGACACAAAGATATGTGCACATACACACTTCCACACACACACACGCACACACACTTCCGCACACACACACACACACACAAACACACATACACACATACACACACACACACACACACCTGTTTCTTGCAATGTTGGTGCTACCCTACACCTTTAGTCACTTTTGTGACAGTTAAATGTTTCCTTTTTGGTCTTAAATTGTGTCAAGCCACCTTAATCATTTCATATATGTGTGTGTGTGTGTGTGTGTGTGTATGTATGTATATATGTATGTGTGTGTGTATATATATATATATATATATGTATGTGTAGAATAAAAAGTTTTGAATTGTACAACAATGCACTGCAATACAAACAATAGGCTATATACCTGTTGTAAATTTAGTCATCCATATTCTTAGATGGAGTCACTGACTCCTTCTTAGAATATCTGAAGAAGGAATTTTATTCCGAAATATCATCAGACTATGGATGACGAAATTACAACTGGTATATCGCCCATTGTTTGTATTATAGTGCATTGCTGTACCATTCAAAACTTTTTATTCATTGCAAACAATACACAGTGCTTCAAGCGAGCTACAATACTCTCCTGTATATATATGTATGTATTTATGTATTAAAAAAAATTTTTTTTTTTACTTGTTTCAGTCATTTGACTGCGGCCATGCTGGAGCACCGCCTTTTAGTCGAGCAAATCGATCCCGAGACTTATTCTTTGTAAGCCCAGTACTTATTCTATCGGTCTCTTTTGCTGAACTGCTAAGTGATGGGGACGTAAACACACCAGCATCGGTTGTCAAGCAATGCTAGGGGGACAAACACAGACACATACACACACACACATATATATATATATATATACATATATACGACGGGCTTCTTTCAGTTTCCGTCTACCAAATCCACTCACAAGGCATTAGTCGGCCCGGGGCTATAGCAGAAGACACTTGCCCAAGATGCCACGCAGTGGGACTGAATCCAGAACCATGTGGTTGGTTAGCAAGCTACTTACCACACAGCCACTCCTGGGGCTTCTTTCAATTTCCATCAAAGAAATTCACTCACATGGCTTTGGTCAGCCTGGTGCTATAGCAGGTACTTGGACCATGTGGTCCAAGAGGCTGAGAAGCAAACCTGAAAGCATATGGTTGAGAAGCAAGTTTCTAACTTCTTATCACACAATGCTATCACTCAAACATTGGCAGGGACAATAACTCTTTCCACATCTTTTGTGGGTTAGATTTACTGTAATATTTTACAGAATTCGTTTTTAAAAAAAAATACTGTAGAAAACTTTTTTTCCTTTTTTTTTTTTGTTCATCTGAGTAAAAGTTCTAACTGTAGATAAGGATAATACATGGTCCCATGGAAATTATTTTATGAGGTACTTAAAATATCTTAACGCATTATCTGATTTATTTGACAGTTTCATATTGACCTTAGTTGTCGTCTAACACAACCTATTCTAAAAGATAACTAGTTCATCTCTAACAACCATCAGGAGATCCATCTATTCACATAAAGAAAGATGTAGCAACACAGAATATTTCTGCCAATTATTTTTCGAGCTTTATGTCTAAATCCAAACTTTGGTTTATTGAATTTGCCTCAGATGTAGATCTCTAAGTTTAGGATTGATTGTTTAAATATAGCATTTCTTCATTTCATTTATATCGACTGGAATCAGTTGTGTATTAAACTACTAATATATCTATTTTATTACTACTCCAAGTGTCTGCATTTGTGGCATAAAACAGAATTTTTCAGAGACTCTGCATATAGATTCAGAGACTGGAAAGATTGCAGGTTTTCCCAGAGCAGTAATATAAGAAAAGAAAGAGAATACATACATACAGACGTATATATATATATATATGTATATATATATATATATATATATATAATATATATATATATATATATATATGTATGTATGTATGTATGTATGTATGTCGTCGTCATCGTCATCGTTTAACGTCCGTTTTCTGCGCTAGCACGGGTATATTACATATAGATATACATACATACATATATATGTATATATGTGCATATATATATGTATGTATATGTGTATATATAAATGTATATATATATATACACATATATGTATGTATATATATATATGTATGTGTGTGTATATATAAAATTCAGTTGTATATATATATGTATATGTGTGTGCATGTGTTTCTGTATGTGTGTGTTTGTATATGTATGTATGTATTTATATATTTATGTAAACCTATAACAATTGATATATAGACATTTTATAGACAACATTTCATTGAATGAAGGAATTTTATATTCTTATTTTCAGTTTATGTAGACAAAACAAGATACGAAATATGAAAAAAGTATTTTTAAAATGTTCTACTTCATAACATATTTGTGTTTATTCAATAAATAAATATCAGATCTGAAGTGGATATTGTTCTATAAAACAATTTGTTGGATCTAATGACATATTTTAAGTTGAATAAATGCTTGTAGGAGAAAGTAATGCTGTTACTGTAGTCGTTTATTGTTTCAAGAGTGGCTGGCATGAGTGGTTATGTAATATTGATATATTGACAAAATAAGGAATTCTATTTTTCCAAAACACAAAGAAGCTATATTATTTTACTGCTGTTCTTGTTGTTGTTATTAATGTCCTCATTATCACTGTTGCTGTTGTTGTTTAGACTTATAACTGCCATAACTGAACATATTTAGCCCTTTAGTATTTAAATCAGCCGAAGCACGACCTTCAAACTTTAGGCCTCACCAAGGAAATGACTAGTGACCGAGACTTTTGGAAATATGCTGTGCTTGAGAAGACCTGGCAAGCCAAATGAGACCATACCTCGTGGCTTATGTCAGAATTGTAACCAGCCCACTTATGCATACCTTTTCCTTCTTTGGACACTAAACTCTGCTTGCGAAGACCTGTTGAGGCAAGTGAAATCAAAATCAAATTCGATGACTGACATCTATGCTAGCGGGGTGCAAAGAGCACCATCTTTAACAGAGCGGCTAACCAGCTTCCATGCCAGTGGCACATAAAAGGCACCATTTGAGTGTGATCGTTACTAGCATTGCCTTATTGGCACTTGTGCCCGTGCTAGTAGGGTGCCAAGAGCACCATCCGAGCATGATCATTGCCAGAGCGGTTAACTGGCTTCTGTGCTGGTGGCACGTAAAAGGTACCATTCGAACGTGGCATGTGTAAAAAGATTCAAGCAAGGTCGTTGCCAGTACCGCCTGACTGGCCCCTGTGCCAGTGGCATGTAAAAAGCACCCATGAAACTCTCGGAGTGGTTGGCATTAGGAAGGGCATCCAGCTGTAGAAACTCTGCCAGATCAAGATTTGAGCCTGGTGCAGCCATTTGGTTCGCCAGCCCTCAGTCAAAATCATCCAACCCATGCTAGCATGGAAAGCAGACATTCAACGATGATGATGATGATGATGATGATATGAGGCCCAGATATTCTACTTACTTTATGTTCAAACTGGTCTGATATGACCTCTCCTCACACATACCCTACAATGCCACTTTAAAAAATAATTAATCACACCATCAAAATCTCAAAGCTGCAAGATAATATATGATTAATTCAAAACTATGTGAAGAAATAAGCATTACATTCAACAGAGTAATCTGAATATGAAAGGGTTAAGATCAAAGACATTTCTTTTAGTTGTGATCATTATGTCTTTGTCTTAAGTGTAATACATCCAACATTAGAAGGAGACTAGGCTGCTATTTTCTGCAGGTCATGCAACCATGTAGAGAAAGGGAAGCACTGTGTGGCTAGTGGAGGTATGTGGCTTAGTGGCTAGGGCACTGGACTCATAATCGTAAGATTGTGGTTTCGATTCCTGGACCAGGTAATGTGTTGTGCTCTTGAGCAAAAAATACTTCATTTCACATTGCTCCAGTTCACTCAGATGGGGAAAATGAGTAATTCTGTGATGGGCCAGCATCCCATCCAGGTGGGAAACTTATACAAAGTAGAAATTGGGAAATTGGCCCTTATGAGCTCTTTACCTTTAACCATGTAGAGTTTTCAGTTTTTTAATTACCTACTTATACCAAGGAAGGAAGATGCCCACAACTGGTGGAGTAGAAGAAGTTATACTCACACTAAAAACCTAGTTTGAATTCCTGCGACAGAGTGGACTTTGCTAAAGGCACCCAATGACCACAAGTGGTGGGGGGGGGGAGGGAATATGAAAAGAGACAGCTGAAGATTGGGAGCTTTTGTCCAGTTATCTTTTACTTGTTTCAGTTTTTGGACTGTGGCCATGCTGGGACACAGACTTTAGTCAAACAAATTGGCCCAAGTACTTATTTTTAAGCCGGGTCCTTATCTATCAATCTCTTTTTGCTGAATTGCTAAGTCATAAACGAACTAGTGCCAGTTATCAAGTGGTGATGGTGGGCTATGAACAATGACACAAAGACACCCACCCAAAATATATATATATATACATACATACATACATATATATATATATATATATATATATATATATATATATAGGGTAAAGACCCTCTTCGGTCATGAATGACCATGGGATTGCACCTAGAAAGTTACCCTCCTAGACACAAGTCCGGGCAAGGTTGTTTGTGGAAGGCCAGCAGTCGCCCATGCATACCGGCCTCCCCTCTCCACGCCACCAGTGTTATCCAAGGGAAAGACAAAGGTCGATACAGCTTGGCACCAGTGACGTCGCAACTCATTTCTACAGCTGAGTGAACTGGAGCAACGTGAAATAAAGTGCCTTGCTCGAGAACACAACACGCAGCCCGGTCCGGGATTCGAGCTCACAACCTCACGATCGTAAGCTCGACGCTCTAACCACTGAGCCATGCGCCTATATATATATATATATATATATATATATGATGGACTTCTTTCAGCTTCTGTTTACCAAATCCACTCACAATACTTTGGTTGGCCCTTACAATAGTGGAAGATATTTGCTTAAAACGATATACAGTAGGATTGAACTCAAGACCAGACCACAAGCTTCTTGCTACACATTGAACTTCCCTCAAGCAAGAATTAAATTTGAACCAGAGTCAGAAGCTGCCAGAAACTTGCTTAACTTCTTTTCTACAAATTTTGCCATAATACTTTGACAAATAATGGAACAGTGAGCTTTTTATATCTTTCAAATACAACTTTGAATACAAAAATCAACAGACTATGTTTGAAAGCTCTGGGGAAATGGTAAGGAGAACACTATGTTTCATTGTAAGTAACAGAGTTGAATAACTTGGGCTATATCCCTGTATCTATTGTACTTGATCAAGGCACCATCTGTAGAGTTTCATCTAAAATTAAGCTTCGTTTTGAAAGATTTTGTTGTTGCTTTGGAAATAAATAGATCTTGAGACTCTGACCATTCCTTAGAATTCTAAATCAAAGATAGTGAGATAACAATTGAGTCATTATGTAAAAATGTTTCAATAGAAGAACTATCTTGAAACCATTTAAAAGTTCACTAAGTAAATGGGGTTTTTTAATGGTTTTTTAAAAAAAATTTCTTTACAAAAACTGTCAATCGATAACAACACTCCAGCACGAACCAAGCCCATCAATAGGAACTAGAAAAAGAGCAAAACAGTAAGATAGTAATACATCCATCCGATATCAACTAGAATTTCTAAAAAAATTGTTTGTGTATCATTAGCCTAATGTCAATGTTACAATGTTACTGTGTATCAACTCCATTACATTAGACTTCATTACAAGTTATAACCTGAATCCCTTAATAAAAGAATGTTCAGATATATACTTTGATAAAGACCTCTGACAATCAAAAAGACAGTTCAGTAAAGATCAACAACTTAAAGATTGGATTGAAGATAAGTAGCCAAGAGGGCAGTCTGGTAGTGAAAGAAATCAGCATGGTAGAGAAAAGCAGCTCATAGTTCACTTTCATTGAGAGAGAGAGAGAGAGAGAGAGAGAGACCTAAGGCATTGACTTAGATTAAGTGGTTAATTTAATAGAGACTAGTAGCCAAGGAGTCTGAGAGAAGAGTGAAGAAGTCAGTCTCACAGATCCCAGAAGTTAAGGGATCAGTTTGATGCAAGTGGTCAGTTTTACAGTAACAGGCACTGAAGGAAGAGGATCAATGCAGACCAGCAGCCAAAACTCATTTTGAAGCTGTCCAAGAGTTAAGGAACCTGCAACCAGGTTGTCGATAATTCCCAAGTTTTCAACAGCTCCCTACATTGTGTTCATGGCTAGTATACTTAAATTTCTAAATGTTCCATTTTCCCTAGTTCTGAATAGACACTTCACAGTAATATATTTCATTTATGAAGTATATACCACTGTAACTATATACTTCAATGTAAAACAGTTCATTTCAGCAAGTGATGGTAACACTGTGAATATAGTGATTGCTTGCTTTTTTATTAGTTTGTAGAGCTAAGATAAATTCTAACAATAAGAAAATCTCCTGATGCCATAGACTCTTATCCTGTCTACCAGTAAATTTGTGTCTCTGATCAACTCCACACTGCAGAAACTAGAGATAAACACCAATATAATTATTATTGAATCTATGCACAAGTTCCATTGCAATATTGAAGAAATGTAAACATACATACATACATTCATAGGTATTTACATCATAATAATAATAATAATAATAATAAAGGTTTCAAATTTTGCCACAAGGGCAGCAATTATGGAGGAGGGGACAAGTTAATTAGATCGACCTCAGTGTTCAATTGGTACATATTTTATCGACCCTGAAAGGAAGAAAGGCAAAGTCGACCTTGGTAAAATTTGAACTCAGAACGTAAAGAAAGACGAAATGCCAGCTTGCTTCTTCAATGATGATGATGATGATGATGATGATGATGATGATGATGATGATAATGATAATGATAATGATAATAATAATAATAATAATAATAATAATAATAATAATAATAGAAGATAATGCTTATTACTATTGGGTCCTTGGAGACAGTATTAAAAGGTATCAAGAGGAATATAAAGGAAATTGGAATAGAGTTCCCAGCAGAACTGTTACAAAAAGGTTTGCCTCCTTGGTACCACAAAATAATCAGGAAAGTATTAGATAACGGAAAAGAACATATAGTATGGTACCATAGGCTGTAGGAAGCAAGCCTGCTATACATTCAAGACTCTAAGAGTTACAACCAAAAAACCTGAGATAAAAAAGATAACATTATAATTACAAAACCTGAAACTTTGGAGGAGGGAGCAAGTCGATTACATCAACACCAATGCATAACTGGTACTTATTTCATCAACTTCAAAGGGATGAAAGGCAAAGTCGACTTTGCCAGAATTTGAACTCAGAATGTAAAGACAGAAAAACTACCACTAAGCATTTTGCCCTGTGTTTTAACAATTCTGCCAGCTCACTACCATAGTAGTAGTAGTAGTAGTAATATGCCCTGATGCAGTACCAGGCACTGTCTCTCTTGGCTATGCCCTAATGCAGTACCAACATCCTTAAACAACCCTTATTCAAGGACTTTTTGAGCTATTCAACCTGAAGAAAATTCTAACTGGGCCACACCTGCAAAGTCATGTGATGTTTATCTTGATATGAGATAATCATGTTGCATACATATGGTTGTAATGCATGTGCCTGGAATCAGATGGGTCGTCATGATGGGTATACAGGGCTTCATATATTTTACCCCAGTGTCATTTTGATGGCATGCACTGCTCTTTCACTCAATAATAATAATAACAATAATAGCCCTGATGCAGTACAAAGCAGTGGCTTTCATGGCCTCTGATCTTAACAGATTGGAAGTGTTAGTATGGGCATGTTTTGTCTTGGTGTAAAAGATATCCTGCAGCAAATATTCTGCTCAATACTGCAAATTTGTTTATCAGTTGTTTGACCTCAACCAGTTGAGCATGTCCCTTAGTGGCTGACGATATGTGCATCACTGATCCTGAGCAGAGGTAGTTGGGGAGCATCATAACCATGTGTTGAGAGGAATTCTTTGGGGTTTGAATTATTCACCTCTAGAAATATGGGTGTTTCATTCACCATCCTTAAACAACCCTTATTCAGGGACCTTTTGAGTGGGCTGGGCTACTCAGCATGAAGAAAATTCTGACAGGGCCTTGACTGCACTGTTCATCTTGATATGCGATCTCCATGTGATCTCCAGCCAAGCTAGAGAGGTTCAGCTGGATGCCCTTCCTAATGCCATCTCTTTAACATGGTGTATGGGTGCTTTTAAACTATAAACCATGGTTGTTCCTCTTCCGTTTAATTGTCTGTTTCAACATTTTCACTGTACGTTTATTCTATCTTTTCCTACCATTCCTTCCCATTTTATTTCTCCCCTTCTAACATGTTTTCCACCTCCTACTGTCCACTCTGAGCCAAAGAGAATGCCTCTATCTGATCGCTTGACTTGTTACAATTAGCAGCTAAATATTCCTCACTTCACATCTTGCATTCTTAAAAAATTGGTAATGGAGTTACAAGGTATGGCAGTGTGGTAAGAAGCATGCTTCCCAACCACATGGTTCCAGGTTCAGTCCCACTGTGTAGACACTAGGGCAAGTTTGTTATTGTAGCCTCTGGTCAACTAAAACCTTGTGAGTAGATTTAGTAGATGGAAACTAAAAGAAGCCTGGAAGTCTGTCATGTGTATGTATGTGTGTATATGTGTGTGTGTATGTGTGTGTGTGTGTGCTTTTATGTCATTGTGTCTGTTCTAGCATCTATTTCTTTATTGCCCACAGGGGGCTAAACATAGAGGGGACAAACAAGGACAGACAAAGAAATTAAGTCGATTACATCAACCCCAGTGCATAACTGGTACTTAATTTATCGACCCCCAAGTGATGAAATGGAAAGTTGACCTTGGTGGAATCTGAACTCAAAACGTAACAGCAGATGAAATACCTGTTTCTTTGCTACCCACAAGGGGCTAAACACAGAGAGGACATACAAGTACAGACAAACGGATTAAGTTGATTACATTGATCCCAGTGTGTAACTGGTACTTAATTTATCGACCCCGAAGTGATGAAAGGGAAAGTCAACCTTGGTGGAATTTGAACTCAGAATGTAACAGCAGATGAAATACCACTAAGCATTTCGCCCGGCGTGCTAATGTTTCTGCCAGTTCACCGTCAAGTGGTGTCTGGTCCAGCATCACCACTTGACAACCAGTGTTGGTTTGTTTCCATTCCTATAGCCTAGCAGTTCAACAAAAGAAACAATAGACTGAGTACCAAGCTTAAACAAAATAAGTACTGGCAGGTAACTTGTTTCCCTAACCCCTTCATGTTGGTACTCCAGCATGGCCCCAGTCCAATGACTGAAACAAGCAAAACATAAAATATGGAAGATAACTGAAATGCCTTTGATCATTTGTCTGCTAGAAGAAGGCTATCCTTTGCTTAATCAGCATCAGTAACAACAGCTCTCTCTCTCTCTTTCACATTCTCTCTCTCATTTCTCTCTCCCTCTCTTTCACATTCTCCCTCTCTCTCATTTCTCTCTCTCCCTCTCTTTCACATTCTCCCTCTCTCTCATTTCTCTCTCTCCCTCTCTTTCACATTCTCTCTCCTCACTTTCAGTCTCAATTGCAGCAATTAGCCAATACATGCTTAGTAATTAATTTTTCTTTATATATCTGGTAATTAAATTTTTTTACAGCGTGGAAAGATCAAAGATTACATTCAATATCCACTTAAAGAGCTCTGAAGTAGCAACAGTGGCATCATCAGCATCATCAACAACAAAGGATAATATGAAAACATGAACTAATGATAGGGTTTCTGTTTGGTCTCTTGACATGATAGAAACAGCAACCATATATCCTCAAATCCCACCAGACCATCTTAAAAATGGGAAGCCTACATTGCATAATGTAGTTACAGATATACAAAAATTGATAAAGAAAGAATATCTTTGATCAGAGGTTTATTGGATCAGGCTGAACTCAAACTAAACAACAATGACAATAGAACAGTCTTGGAGGTATATGACAATGGGGAATAATTCTGGTACCTAATCATTTGTGACAGTCACATTGACGTTAAAGAATTCAGTTCTTAAAACACAAGATGATACACAAGAAAGGAATTTTTATATAATAAACATCTCAGAAAAGAAGGAAGAACAAAACTATATGAAAATAAAATCTATGAATAAGTTGAGTGACTTAGGAATTTTATTAACCATTTCCTGACCACCTTCTTGTTTGTTTTTTAATAGCATTTATCTACTTTCCAGCGTAGATCATCACTAGTTTTATTGGTTTCTATTTTCTTTCCTAACTGAGAGACTGCAACACACTTGCCAAATTTAGAAGAAGAACTTCAAGAGAACTAGAGCTGTGCAAGAACAATAACGTTACACAAATACAGCTGTTAGATGAGTCTCTCTGTGGCGGCTCAAATTTCTAGAAACAGCAGCTACCCTCAAAAAATTACAGTCCTGTCTTTAACATAGGCACTAAGCCTCATATGTTAGGAAGGAGTAGAATCAATTAAAAACTGGAAAGAAATATTGACTAATGTAGTTCTTGGTAAAATGCTATTATCATCATGATGGTCCAGGCTGGAAACCACTTCATGAGATAAAGGCCAAAAACACTGAGATTTCTTGGTCATATGATTCCCCGTCCTTATGCCTTCATCTCTTTACTCTTTTATTTGTTTCAGTCATTTGACTGTGGCCATGCTGGAGCAGCGCCTTTAAGCTATATTAGAAGACACTTGCCCAAGGTGCCACGGAGTGGGACTGAACCTGGAACCATGTGGTTGGTAAGCAAGCTACTTACCACACAGCCACTTCTTTTACCTCGAGGGTAAACCCTAACACCTCATCTCCACCAGCCATTCTCCTTTTCCTGATGGTTTAGACATGTATCTCCTCTACATCAAGATGTTGTTCCTGTCCCTCTATCACACGTTTGCTTCTCAAAACCTAGCACAAATCCATATCCTTCAATACTGCACTCGAAGTCATTCAAGAGGTTTTGTCTTGTGAGTTACTTGGCAAACCTCAGTGATGCTGGTGTCACATAAAAAGCACCAAGTACACTCTGTATTGTGATTGGTGTTAAGGAATGATAGACAACCATAGAAATCACACCAAAGCAGACATTGGAGCTTAATGCAGTCTCTGGCTTGTATCCTGTTGAACTGACAAATCCATGTCAACATGGAATACAGACACATGATAACGACGACAATGACAACAGTGTGTCTGTGTGTAGTGGAAGCACATGGCTTAGTGGGTAGGGTGTTGGACTCATGATCATAAGATTGTGGTTTCAATTCCTGGACTGGGCGACATGTTGTGTTCTTCAGCAAAACACTTCATTTCATGTTGTTTCAGCCCACTCAGCTGGAAAAAATGAGTATTCCGGTGTCCTGTCCAGCAGGAAACCAACCCAATGAGTCTATATGACACGAGAAGGAACTTTAACCATTTTATAAATATATACATGTGTGTGTGTGTGTGTGTGTGTGTGTGTTTGTATGCCTTATTTTATATTAAAAAACCCAGTTGTTTAATAAATAAACTAGGTAATTAACCACTAACTCTATACAATGAAGGGTATATTACACGATGTAGAGGATAGTGCCCAATGTGAATGGGTGTGAATAGTACATGATTCGGGAAGGAAAATGGACATGGCCATGAAATTGTAGTTAAGAAGTCTGTATCACAACTACATGTCTTCAATTTCAATTTCACTGTGCAGCATCTTCGGTGAGCATCATCATCATCATTATTTAACGTCTGCTTTCCATGCTAGCATGGGTTGGACGATTTGACTGAGGGCTGGCGAACCAGATGGCTGCACCAGGCTTCAATCTTGATCTGGCAGAGTTTCTACAGCTGGATGCCTTTCATAACACCAGCCACTCCAATAGTGTAGTGGGTGCTTTTACGTGCCACCGGCACAGGGCCAGTCAGACGGTACTGGCAATGACCTCGCTTGAATCTTTTACACATGCCACCGGCACAGGTACCAGTAAGACAATGCTGGTAATGATCATGCTCGAATGGTGCTTTTTACGTGCCAGCAGCACGGAAGCCAGATAGCCGCTCTGGCAACAATCACGCTCAGATGGTGCAAGTTCTCTTCCAGAAAATTCTCAGGTCAACCAAACTCTTGAGAATTCAAAACACACCATGCAGAAACTATGTTGAAGCACAATGGAGGGACAGTTTCTGCCCTTTTCTTAGTAGATTTAACACATCAGCTGGTTTAAAACCAGCATTTGGCCATTTGATCCTTGGGTGTTTGTAGCTGTTGTAGCTGAGTCCAGATCATTGTAAATATTTGAGCTCAGATGGTCTGTCTAAGGTCTATTCCCACCCTCCCTCTCTTCTTCCCATGAATGACGGTGAGCCTGAAGAAACAGTTATTGGCACTGCCAATTCTCCTCTGAGTAAGAAAAGTGAAAAATTAGAGTAAAAAAAAGAAAAAAGGTATCAAATATTTCAAACGTTAATAAAATATATATTTCACTCACAATGAATCTCCAATATTAATAGTCTACACAAGAAAGACATGTAATAAAATAGATGGAAACTTTATTGCAGCAAAGCTGTAATATTGTTTGAATCTGTTTACTTGTTTACATTATATTAGACTTCTACACTAATTCGAAATTCTTTTGACCATTGTAATTTATTTCCACTCAAAACAAAAAGAAGAAAGAAACAAGAAAAAAAAACAAGAAAAAACAAGAAAAAAAAGCAAATGAGAGAGATGATGATGATGATGATGATGATGATAATGATGACGATGACGATGATGGTGACGACAGCAGCAGTGGTGCTGGTGCTAGTGCTGGTGTTGGTGCTGGTGTTGGTAGTGGTGGTAAAAATGAATTACAAATGGACTGCTATTAACGATAACATTTCTGCTATTCAGCAAATGTTATGTGCCAAGTTGAAATATAGAGTGAAAATACTATTGAAAACTTAATACATCTCTATCTCTCTCTCTCTGTCTTTCGCTCTCTCTCTCTCTCTCTCTCTCTCATAAACACACACATATGCATACATGCAAGCATACATAAATATACATATGAGTATGTGTTTGTGTATATATATATATATGTATATATATATATATAAATATAAATTCATATATATATATATATATTTAATATATATATTTGTATGCCTTCTCTACCCCTCTCCCTTACTCTCTGTCCTTCTCTTATACACACATGCATGCATATACATACATGTGTGAGTATATGTTTATATATATATATATATATTTGGATATATATATATATCTATATCTATATATATATATATATATATATATGTATGTATATATATAAATGTTTATGTGTGTATGTGTATGTGTATATGCATGTGTATATTGTTCTTTTTGTTTGTCTGCTTGTCTCTCTTTCTTTCTCTAATCCTCTCTTCCTCACTCTCTTTCTTTCTTTCTTTATCTCTCTCTTTCTCTTTCTCCACTTACCCCCCTCGTCTCCCCTATAACAAAAAAAAAAAAACAAAAAAAAACAACAAAATTTCCAAACGACCAAAAACGAAAATTTTATCAAATCGCAATCTGATTCAGTCAAGACAACACAATGTAATATGGTTATGATTAAAAGTACCAGCAACAAGTTGAAACATCAAATAATAGAAACTCCAATCCTAGATTTTAGTGCCAGCTAATTCATATTGTGAACAGTAAATGTAGACAGACAAATAAACATAGCATAGGAAAAACTTCCAACATGCAAACTCTTGGTAATAGGTAAAGTCGTGATGAGGTATGTTTACATGCCATTTGAAAAGTTAGAGAATAAATAATGATGATTTTAACATACACAGCAGTCTGTTCAGGTGTCTGAAATAATTTATTAATATCACTATTATTATCATTATCATCATCATCATCATCATTATTATTATTATTATTATTATTATTATTATTATTATTATTATTATTATTATTATTATTATTATTATATTATTATTATTATTATTATTATTATTATTATTATTATTATTATTATTGCTATAATTGTTAATATGGATGTTGTCAAATGTGGTTTATTATAATAATGTGAGAAAATAACGTTACAGCATGTTGAGATAGAAAATTGATATAAATATTGGATAACAGACAAATAAAATACATAGATAGACATGTTTGTTGTCAGTTTAGCTTCTAATGCTTATCTATATTGTCTGACAAGAAGACAGAGATAGTTAGGTATTTGGGCAGGTAGGGAGACATACAGAGAGAGATAGACAAGCTGGCTGGAATGCAGAAAGATGGCAGACAAGTAGATAGATAGATAGATAGATAGATAGATAGATAGATAGATAGATAGATAAAGTAACAGTGACAGAGAACCTTCTCCCTACTCATTTACTCTCATTCAAACTTCATGTCTCACCACTGAAAATAATCCTAACAGATGCAGGAGTGGCTGTGTGGTAAGTCGCTTGCTTACCAACCTCATGGTTCCAGGTTCATTCCCACTGCGTGGCACCTTGGGCGAGTGTCTTCTACTATAGCCGCTGACGGACCAAAGCCTTGTAAGTGGATTTCGTAGACAGAAACTGAAAGAAGCTTGTTGTACATATATATATATGTGTGTGTGTGTGTGTGTGTGTGCGTGTGTGTGTGTGTGTGTGTGCGTGTGTGTGTGTGTGTGTGTTTGTGTGTCTGTGTTTGTCCCCCCCCCAACATTGCTTGACAACCGATGGTGGTGTGTTTACATCCCCATAACTTAGTGGTTCAGCAAAAGAGACTGATAGAATAAATACTAAGTTTACAAAGAATAAGTCCTGGGGTCGATTTGCTTGACTAAAAGGTGGTGCTCCAGCATGGCCGCAGTCAAATGACTGAAACAAGTAAAAGAGAGACATTGCATACATAGTATGATGAGCACTATCACCTTAAATTTCATAGTTCTATAGAATATTTATCAAGCTCTCATGTACACATATCTTTTTCCTTTTTGTTTTCTAATTTGAAGTTATCCAGTCCTATCCCTTCTCAAATTAGGATCATTGTATCGGCTATATACTTCAGGTGTTTAGGTCACATCCAGTGGATAATGTGTAAATACAGCATTTATCAAGAAAAATTTGTTATAGAAATAATAAGCTTGTCTTCTATAGGTACAAGACATGAAATTTTGGGGGAGGAGGCGAGTCAGTTACATCAAGCCTGTTGCTTGATAACTGGTACTTATTTTGTTGACCCTGAAAGGATAAAAGGCAAAGTCGATCTCAGTAGTATTTGAACTCATTATGTAAAGATGGACAAAATGCTGCTGAGCATTTGCATCCAGCATGGTGAGTCTGCCAGCTCACTGCCTTACTCTCTTTACCTGTTTCAGTCATTTGACTGCGGCCACGCTGGAGCACCGCCTTTAGTCGAAGAAATCAACCCCAGGACTTATTCTTTGTAAGCCTGGTACTTATTCTATCAGTCTCTTTTGCCGAACCACTAAGTTATATGGATGTAAACACACCAGCATCGGTTGTCAGGCGATGTTGGGGGATAAACACAGACACACAAACATATACACACACATACATACATACATATATATATATATATATATATATATATATATATACGATGGGCTTCTTTCAGTTTCCGTCTACCAAATCTACTCACAAGTCTTTGGTCGGCCCAAGGCTATAGTAGAAGACACTTGCCCAAGGTGACATGCAGTGGGACTGAACCTGGAACCATATGGCGGGTAAGCAAGCTACTTACCACACAGCCACTCCTGCAACTATATAATAATAATATATTTTACCCCAGTGTCACTTTGATGGCATGAACTTCTCTCTCACTCAATAATAATAATAATAATAATAATAATCCTTTCTACTATAGGCACAAGGCCTGGTATATGGGTAGAGGGTGTATAGTCGATTACATCAACCCCAGTGCTCAACTGGTACTTATTTTACTCACCTCGAAAGGATGAAAGGCAAAGTCGACCTCGGAGGAATTTGAATTCAGAGCGTAAAGACAGACAAAATACCACTAAGCATTTCACCGTGAGGGCGCGTGGCTTAGTGGTTAGGGCATTCGGCTCATGATCGTAAGGTTGTGAGTTCGATTCCCGGCGACGCATTGTGTCCTTGAGCAAGACACTTTATTTCACGTTGCTCCAGTCCACTCAGCTGGCAAAAATGAGTTGTACTTGTATTTCAAAGGGTCAGCCTTGTCACTCTCTGTGTCACACTGATTATCCCTGAGAACTACATTAAGGGTACACGTGTCTGTGGAATGCTCAGCCATTTGCCCGTTAATTTCACGAGCAAGCTGTTCCGTTGATCGTATCAGCTGGGACCCTCGTCGTCGTAACCGGCGGAGTCTTTTTTTTTAAGCATTTCACCTCGCGTGCTAATGATTCTGCCACCTTGCCACCTTACTACTACTACTGCTGCTACTACTACTGCTACTACTACTACTACTATTACTACTACTACTACTACTGATAATAATAATGATGATGATGATGATAATAATAATAATAATAATAATAATCCTTTCTACTATAAGCACAGGACCTGAAATTTTAGGTCAGGAGCTAGTCGTAACTCCAGTGTTCAACTAATACTTATTATATGACCCCAAGATGATTTAAGGCAAAGTTGCTCTTTGTGGAATTTGAACTCAGAATGCAAAATATTTTCAAATTTTCGCACAGGGCCATCGATTTGGTGGGGACAGGAGTAAGTCATTTATATTGATCACCATTGCTCAACTGATATTTATTCTATAGACCCCCGAAAGGATGAAAGGCAAATTCACCCATGACAGAATTTGAACTCAGAACATGAAATATAAATGAAATGCTGCCAAGCATTTTGTCAGACATGCTGAAAAAAAAATAAAATAAAATAAACCTAAAAACTCTATCATGCTAACCACCTTAACAATAATAACCACAACAACAACATACTTAAAAAAATTGATTTCAATGTCTTTTTGCTTGTGTCGGGGGAGACTAAAAAAAAGTGGCATACAATGCCAGCTTCCATTTCATACATTTCAAACTGTGATGTGATGTTTATTTGTCATGAATACAGCATCAGTTTGGGGATGCAAACTTCAACATGTAATAATAAACTTGCTATTTGCTTATAACAACAATATAATGTGTCTCCTATAACAAATACTACTTGTGGTTTTATATATATATATATGATATATATATATATATATATATATACATATATATATATATATATGTGTGTGTGTATATATATATATATATATATAACATCATATATATATATATGTATATATATATATATGTATATATATATGTTATATATATATATATATATATATATATGTATATATATGTTATATATATATATAATATATATATATATATATATATATATATATATATATATATATTGCTTGTTTTGGGTTATTTAGTTTTTGCCTTCTTGTTTTTTTTTTTTAATCTATCTTTCAAGAAGAGTAGCTTTCAAAAATTCCATTCTATTTGCAAATAAACTAATCAGTTGTAGTAACCCATTTTACCTGACTAAAATTGAATTATGTTCTTCTGTAATAAGGTAAAATGTAAATCGAGTACAAGAAAGGCAATAGATTTTGGCACCAGCTAACAAAGAAACGTATGAATCGATCATGATTTTTGAATATCTTGGTGCTGTTTGTTTGGGCACTAATGGTGGTGGTGGTGGTGGTGGTGGTGGTAGTGGTGGTGGTGGTGGTGGTTGTGGTGGTGGTGGCGGTGGAGGTTGTGGTGGTGGCGATGGAGGTTGTGGTGGTGGTGGTGGTGGTAGCAACAGAGATGAGAGAGCAGCAGAAACAGCAACAGCTGCAGCAGAGTAGTGGTAGTGGTTATGGTGGAGGTGGTGGTGGTAGGGAGGGGGGGCAGAGAATAGCTATTAGGGAGCAGGACACACAAAACTGTAGAATCATAAATTCTAGAATCACAATCGCCTGTCTGTATGTCGGTCTGGTTGACATAGTTATTATATCCGTGCCAATGGATGGAAAAATTTGAATAATTTGGGAACAAAAAAGGAGAATGGAAGCAATAAAAAAAAAAAAGAAATAGCTGCATCAATAGAGGAATATTCAATCTTCTATTTGCTGCCAGAGAGATATTTCATATGCATTTTAATAATCCTTTCTAATTTTGGCATAAAGCCAGTAATTTTGAGGGGAAGGGCAAGTCAGTAACGAATTCCAGCACTTGACTGGTACTTTATTTTATCAACCCTGAAAGGTTAAAAGGCAAGACTGATCTGGGCAGAATTTGAACTCAGAATATCAAGAGCCAGTTGAAATGCCACTGAGTATTTTGACCAATGATGAAAATACCGTTTTAATAAGTATTTCTTAATATAGGCACAAAATCTTGAATTTGAGAAAAGAGTTAGAGTCCATTACATTGATCCCAATTCTGTTTTGTTTAGAATCTGTGGAATTTTTTTTAAGGAGCACAAAAATGTAAGAAATATTGGGTTCATCTTTGTCTCTTTTTTTCCTCCACCACCAAAGTGAATGTGACCATCATCATCATCATCATCAGTGTTTTTGTCATCATCATCCATTTAAATCCTCTGTCCATGCTGTCCATGGGCTGAACCAATTATCACAGGTGCAATCAGCACATAATCAGGATTGCTGCTCACCTAACTGGATTGGCAAGGGAACTACTGGGTTGTCTGGGAAGTTCATGCCGATTTATAGTGGCTTACCCTTTGACTTATTTTATAGAACATGGTTAAGTCCATGAAATAGGATTTGACTACACCTCCATTTAGAGCACAGTTTAAGCTATCTTTTTGTGGAAGAAGGTTTATGTTCCTATTATAACCAGTGTTAATTCTGTAACCCTTTAAAATGGAAGATAAGAAAGTTCATTTTCTTTTTCCATATAGGGAAAAATGCCTCACAAGCGACAAAAGAAATATGCGCAGTTTACAGTGATGTTTCTTTATCCAAAAAAACTGTATGGAAGTGGTTCACAAGGTTCTGAGCTGGAAATTGTAGCCTTATTGATAAAGAATGATCAGTCAGACCATCCACTATAGATGATGATCAAATCAAGTCATTAATTAAGAATAACCCACATTGCACAACCTGACAATTGGCAGAAAGCCTCAACCTATCAAAATCCGTTGTTCATGAGCACCTGGTAATGTTTGGGTACACAAATCGCTACGATGTTTCAGTACCACATGAGTTGAGCGAGAAGAACCTTTTGGATCGCATTTCCATCTGTGATTCGCTTTATAAACAGAATGAAAATGCACCTTTTTTTAAAGCAAATTGAGACAGGTGATGAGAAATGGATTATCTACTGAAATGTTCAGAGAAAGCGATCCTGGAGTAAGCAACATGAGCCACCCTTAGTCACCCCAAAAGCAGGTCTTCACCCTAAAAAAGTATTGCTTTGTGTCTGGTGGGAATGGAAAGGAATTCTGTACTATGAGCTTCTCCCAAGTAACCAGACAATTAATTCTGAGAAATGCTGCACACAACTGGGCAAGTTAAAAGCAGCAATTCAAGAGAAACATCCAGAATTGGCCAACAGAAAGGTTGTTGTTTTCCAACATGATAATGCAAGACCACACGTTCCTTTGGAAACCAGACAAAAATTGCTGCAGCTCGGCTGGGATGTGTTACTCCACCCTCCATATTCACCAGATATTGCTCTTTTGGATTTCCACTTATTCAGGTCTCTGTAGAATAGTCTTAATAGTAAAAATTTCAATTCCTTGGATGATGTAAAATGATACTTTGATGAATTCTTTGCCCTGAAACCACCTCAATTCTGGGAAGAAGGTATTTTCAAGTTAAAGGAAAGCTGGAGACACTTTGTGCAACAAAATGGTTCATATTTGGTTGATTAAAAATGTAATGGCAAGTATTTATTGACCTTTTTGTTTCCTTTAAAAATTGGCACGAACTTTCCAGACAACCTAATAATAATAATAATAATAATAATGCTGATGATTTCATTTATTTGGCACCAAGGTGGAGGATGAGTGGTGACAATACAGAGACAGACATAAAATGTTGGAGTTTACATATAATGAAATGATAAAATAATTAAATAAGCAACAAAAATAATGTTTTTAATAAATAAATAAATAAATAAATAAAAATGTAAGTATACACGGTATTCAAAGAAAGGAAGGGAAATATACATAGTAGACAAAAATTTTTTAAAAAAAGGGATTTAAAAAAAAATAGGGAGGTAGGTGATAGAGATGTAACCCTCCTTATACAATAGGGATAATATAGGAACCCCACTGTCCGAGAT
Organism: Octopus sinensis; assembly: GCF_006345805.1. Taxonomy (NCBI): domain Eukaryota; kingdom Metazoa; phylum Mollusca; class Cephalopoda; order Octopoda; family Octopodidae; genus Octopus; species Octopus sinensis. Next base: position 58,912,380 of record NC_043005.1, on the reverse strand, counting down.
TTCCCTGAACACTAAGAGGAAGTACCCTCTCCAATTCCTTCTCTCCAACTCACAGGTCTACACTTAGAAAAGTACCATCCACTCTTGCCATTTTCGCAACTTTTACCCACCTTTCAACAAACTCACTTGAGGGCAGCTCTTCTCTCTCCACCCTCAGTTCCCTTTTCAAGTGCAATTTGAAGAAATCAATGAGAGCTCTACCAAAAAGGAATGTATCTGTCCTTATGCCTTTCAGCCTTGTTCACCAAATAACCTCTTTCACTACAATCAGCAGGAAAAGGGAAACTTCCTGATTGAAGAAGAGCTGTAGGACAATCAACACTACAGACTCAGTTGACAGACAAATCCATCCTACATGTGATAGCAGCAGTTTGACATAACCCCACAAGTCAGCAAGGCCCAAACACTGAACAAGTGTGTGGAAATAGTACCAGGCAGTGGCTCTCATGGCTTCTGATCTTAACTGATTGCAAGTGTTATCATGTACATTGTTTTGTCTTGGTATAAAAGATGGGCTACAGCAAACATTCTGCTCAATACCACAGATTTGCTTGTCAGTTGTTTGACCGTAACCAGTTGAGCATGTCCCTTAGTGGCTGACGATATGTGCATCTCTGATCACGAGCAGAAGTAGTGGGGGAGCATCATAGCCATGTGTTGAGAGGGATTCTTTGGGGTTTGAATAATTCACCTCTGGAAACATGGGTGGTTCTTTCAACATCCTTAAACAACCCTTATTCAGGGACCTTTTGAGCGGGATGGGCTACTCAACCTGAAGAAAATTCTAACTGGGCCCCACCTGCAAGGTCATGTGCTGTTTATCTTGATATGAGATCACCATGTCGCGCACATATGGTTGTGATGCATGTGCCTAGTGTACCTTTATCAGACGGGTAGTCATGATGGGTATATTGGGCTTCGTATATTTTACCCCAGTGTCACTTTGATGGCATGAACTGCTCTCTCACTCAATAATAATAATAATAATACAACGATTTGAAGTGAGAAATACAAAGGTTGTAGTCAATGAGGAGAGTGGACGTGATACCAATAGTAATTGGTGTACTTGGAAGCATCAGAACTGAACTACCAGCATGGCTCAAAAAGATTGGTAGAAGTGTAAAGATAGAACACCTACAAAAATCAGCATTGCGTGGAACTACAAGAATTCTTGCAGGGTTCTTGAAACATGACCGGTTAACAAGTGTCACCATAGTCTGCTGGCTGTGGACAGCTGACACTTTCTATCATGCTGCCAAGCAAAATAAGCTGAAAGCTTTCATCAAATAATAATGAGGATGATGATGACCACAACAATAATGAGAAGATGAAGAAGTTGAGGAAGAAGAAGAAAAAGAAGGAGGAGGAGGAGGTGGAGGAAGAAGAGGAGGAGGAGGAGGTGGAGGAAGAAGAGGAGGTGGAGGAGGAGAAGAAGAAGAAGAAGAAGAAGAAGAGGGAGGAGGAGGAGGAGGAGAAGGAGGAGAAGAAGCAGAAGAAGAAAAAGAAGAAGAAGAAGAAGAAGAGGGAGGAGGAGGAGAAGGTGAAGAAGGTGAAGAAGGTGAAGAAGAAGAAGAAGAAGAATAAGAAGAATGGTATTAATGGACATGAGAAGGAAGAGGCATTGTATTATAAAGTATGCGCACAGTGCAGTTCGTAGTTACTGAAAGTGGTGGTGTCTCATTACTGTTCAATTATGCAAAGAATTAAATCATCTTATCTAAAATATATAAAAAATAATATTTTGCAATTTGAGATTGTCTGCGTGTTTTTGAGTTTTTTTCTCTTTCTTCCTTCCTCATTTTTCAGGTTAATTTGTGAATAGCTTCAGTTTTCATTGCATTGATAATTAATGACTGGTGTGATTTGTCATGAATGTTAAAGTAGACAGAGGAGCTAGTTAGACATTGTTATTGTATTTCCTGGCAAATAAAAATAGACAGAGTGTATAATGTGAACACCATCACTACCTTTCTAAATCCTGCTGCCATTTCACAGGGAATTTTTGCATCTACCAAAGACATCTCGGTGTCTTTTTCTTTAAGGCTGTAAAATTTGGGCTGAAAAATTGATTTATATGCCAGAAAATATGGTAGATAAAGTTCAATAGAGGAGAGCAAATTACACATAGTCTCTCTCTCTCTCTCTCTCTCTCTCTCTTTCTCTATCTATCTATGTATCTATCTATCTATCTATCTATCTATCTATCTATCTATCTATCTATCTATCTATCTATCTATCATCTCCTTTTTTATCCTGGATGGGCAGACTTATGACAGAGAGCATTCCAACCATGGTCATTCTGACCCTTTCTTTTTTTTTTTACATATTAAGTGTTTTTACAGAGATAGGACCTCATTACTCAGTGAATACATTTTTAAAGACAGTGGCATGAAAAGCATGGCAGAGTGTGAATTAAGGGAGATATGTGGGTTTTTTTCTATTTGCTTTTGTTTTTGTTTTATTTTGCCTTTCTGTCAGAAGCGAAGAGTAATACCAAGACCCATTACAAAGTGTCTAAGGCTGGAGGAAGACAGACTTGATCGTACTGTGGAGACCTAACCCCAAAGAATGCTTGCAACTGAATGGATTCCACTAAAGGCATTTAAAGTGCCAGGTGCCTTTTTCCTTCCTTTTTTTTATTTACTGAATCAAAGATTAAGCCTCACATCCAAACAGCTTATGGCAGCATTTGAATGTAGAAAATGAAGAACCAGAAAAAAATTTTGCCAAGCATCTGGTTTAACATTCTTACAGTTTTGCCAATGCATCACACTGGCTTGGTATATTTATGTATCAATCCTAAAAAGATAAAAGATGAAATCAATATCAGCATGAGGTTAATTTTGTCCTTCATCTTTTAAGGGACCACAGTGGTCAGCAATGTACAGCCCTCATTTCCAAATATATGATAGCTATTACATTATAACATGGCTGCGAATGTGGATCGATGTGTGGTAAGAAGTTCACTTTCCAACTACAAAGTTCAAGGTTCAGTCCTGCTACATGGTGGTACCTTGGACAAGTGTCTTCTACCGTTGTCACCCCTGGCTGATCAAAGCCTTGCGAGTGGATTTGGTAGGAATGGAAACAAAGTAACACCAGTTGTCAAGCAATGTTGGGAGGACACACATACACACACACATACACACAGATGGTCTTCTTTCAGTTTCTGTGTACCAAATCCACTCATAAGGCTTTGGTCAGCTCAACATTATCGAAGATACTTGCCCAAACTGCCACATGGTGGGATTGAACTCAGAACCATGTGGTTGGAAAGCAAACTCCTTACCACAAAGCCACACCTATGTGATATAATATAGTAGCTTTTTAGGAAATTTATATATTGTACGTAACTCTGCAACAGAGTAGATCAATACTATTTATATGAGTGTGTATTGATTGAAAAGGACAGAGATACATTTAGAATAGTCAGAATTTAAGATGTGATAAAATAAGGTTTGAGGATGTTGCTCCTCACAGATTTCTGTAACTTGTTTTTTATGTGGCTTCGTCAGAGGTCAAAGGGCAGTGTCCATGACACTTTTAGCAGGACTTCTAAGACTGTTTTCAGAAAGGGCATCCATAATATTTATGGCATCCACTAAAAGGCATCCATAATATTTATTTTTTGAGAGTAGGAAATGCTATGTTATTCAGAATGCTGATTTATATAACATAATGTCATGCAGAGTGTTAAAAATAAGTTGAGGATGGATAGGGATTAGCAGCTGAAGTGCTGTGGATAAGTGAGAGATAAGAAAAGAGAAATTTGATAAGCTACATAGAGGATTATGTAAAAGGCCTATGTGTAGCCAACTGTAAACAACTGAATCAGATAATATTGTAAATGATAAAAATAATTAAAATGGACGTAAAAAGATTCGAGTGAGGTTGTTGCCAGTGCCGCCTGACTGGCCCCACGCCAGTGACATATAAAAAGCACCCGCTACATTGTCGGAGTGGTTGGCATTAGGAAGGGCCTCCGGCTGTAGAAACTCTGCCAGATCAAGATTGGAGCCTGGTGCAGCCATCTGGTTCACCAGCCCAAAACGTCAAAATCGTCCAATCCATTCTAGCATGAAAAGCGGACGTTAAACGATGACGACGACAACGACAACAAGAATAACATTTATAATACTGTATTTTGGAGCATATAAATCAAATTCTCCACACTGAAATTTACAGCCAAAAACGGTAGGTCAACTTTATACTGAGATGACTTTTGAGAACTAAAAATTCCACATATAACGCAACAGCATTTGGAAAGATAGTGACAATGATTGAATGTTTACATTATATAATATGTCGACTTCTCTGGTGGAAGATAGGGTAATTTAATTTAATTTTGCAAGTAGAAACAATGACCTGAATTGAATCCATTCAGTTTAGTTCATTAGAAAAAAATTATTGCACATACACATAATGGCAAGATAAAATCAGTGCATGGACATGTAAAATAATTAACCTTACAGCAGTTGAAAGAGACCAGAAAGCTAGTCCAAGTGCAAGCAACAAATTATATACTATTATAGGCATCCAAGGCCATGTGCTGGTGCTGTTGTTGTTTTTGTTATTGTTGGTGGTGGTGGTGGTGGCGGCAGTGGCAGCAGTGGTGGTATTGAACTAGTTTACTCTTACTTATTTCAGTCACTTGACTGTGGCCATGCTGGAGCACCACCTTTAGTCGAGCAAATTGACTTATTCTTTGTAAGCCTAGTACTTATTCTATCGGTCTCTATTGCCGAACCACTGTTACGGGGATGTAAACACACCAGCATTGGTTGTCAAGCAATGTTAGCGGGAAAAAACACAGACACACAAACACACACACACACACAACACACACACACACACACATATATATATATATATACATATATATGACAGGCTTCTTTCAGTTTCCCAAATCCACTCACAAGGCTTTGGTCGAGCCAAGGCTATAGTAGAAGACACTTGCCCAAGGTGCCACACAGTGGGACAGAACTCAGAACCATGTGGTTCGTAAGCAAGCTACTCACCACACAGCCACCTAACAAAATAAGTAGTGTGTCTTCCAAGAAAATGCAGTCAATCTAATGAACTTCTGTAGGTGTAATCTACCCCACCATTTCTCATTGGGAAGTACCAGACCCCTCAAGAATGGAATGGCTGGGACAGTTAAAAAGTGGGTAGGAAAATGCCAAAACTAATAAAATTAAGATTGTTTTTGACATTTTTAAACCTCAACAACACCATGATGAACAAAAAAATGGAATTATAAGGATGCACAATGTTTTGGCTTCTCATCAATAAGGAGAGAAGTAGGGACAAAATATTTCCCTATTTTTGGTGGAAAAGGAACATGTTATTTTTCAATTTGAGAACCATTTATCTATCCAATTTAACTTAGAAAAACGTGGGGCTTAGAATAAGATGGTCAAATATATTTTTCACCAGATGCCAGTGCCCCCTGGTTGGCTCCTGTGCCAGTGGCATGTAAAAAGCACCCACTACACTCTTGAGGTCATTGGCGTTAGGAAGGGCATTCAGCTATAGAAACATTGCCAGATTGGACTAGAGCCTGGTGCAGCCCACTGGCTTGCCAGACCTCAGGCAAACCATCCAACCCATGGAAAGCAGACGTTAAATGATGATGATTATAATGGTGAGCAGTGGGATGAAGCTGAAAACTGTATGATTGTGGTGGTTTAGCCTGTATATAAAATAAATCCACAAAAATGCTGTATATCTGGCCCATCAAAAATATAGAATTCTATGTTAAAGCAGACAATAAAATGACCTTGATGCTGGGCAAAACTTAGTTATTACTAAGTTATCATGTATTTATTCTGGTGTTCTAAAGATTGTATCAAATTTACTGTCCAATTTATCGGAAATATATTAACAATGTGCAAACTTAATTTTATATATTTGTGAAAGACTACTACATGTTTCAACAAATATTTTTGACTGTTTTTACAAGATAATAATTAATTTGGTAAAGCTATTGATTTCAAAGTGGGATGACTATTTCAAACGACTTATAAACGTGAAACGAATACTAAATATATTTCATGCAATATGTTATGGAATTTTCTTTCGTCAGTGTCATAGGACATCGCAGCACATGAAACAAATGGCTTCAGAATAACTTTTATTGAATATATTGGTGAGATATTAAAAACCTTAAAAGTAATTAATACAGCGTAGTTTTTAGTAGATCATACAGAATCACAATCAAGCGTCTTTAGTCGGAAGTGAAACCTGTAATAAACACGCAAATTCCACTACTAACTCTCTGTATTCCAGCCACCATAATTACAACTCGACTTCAAGTGAGATAATTGAAATATGTTCACATTACCATTTTCATACTTTCAACCTACATATTAACTTGACAATTCCAATAAACACGGAATCTCTTAAAATATAAACCAGCCTAAGTTTAAATTTACAATTTGCTAGCATATAAACAATAATATAACTGCTAACTTCTGATGTATAAACTGCTTGTTTGGTAAGCAAGTCAAATACAGAGTAAATATTACCATAAACCATCTTTTCTCAAATTATATGTTATTTCTACAGAAGTTTGTGAATTGAGGGGAAAAGATAGCACTTCCTACACTGTGGGCTAAATGCATTGGTGTATTTATTATGTTACTTCTGAATTTAGCCTTCAAACCTTCTCTCCATGTCAATACTTGATTTCAGAATTTATGCATCAGTTCAATTATATAGATAGCAGTAATATACTAAGTTTCATTCTCTAAATTATACACACTGTCTAGATTATGCACATCGTTAGTTTTGTGACTTTTAGAAAAGAAAGCAATATTTCAAATAGACGACATCTACATTTGTGTATGCATGTGTGGTGCATGTATATATATATATATATTTGTGTTTATTTATATATATGACTTCATCAGGTGTCTTGGAGAAATTTCAAACCTGGGCTCTCATTCCTAAGGTATTTTTCGATGTTATTATTATTGTTGTTATCATTATTATTATTATTATTATTATTATTATTATTATTATTATTATTATTATTATTATTATACCGGTTACTGCCTGGAATTGACTTGGAATCTTGAGGTTAAGAGTGCAGGCTAATAACCCCAAGATTCTAAGTTCGATTCCAGGCAGTGACCTGAATAATAATAATAATAATAATAATAATAATAATAATAATAATATAATAATAATAATAATAATAATAATAATCATAACAATAATAATAATAAATATAATAACATTGGAAAATACCTTAGGATGAGAACCCAGGTTCGAAATTTCCCCAAGACACTTGATGAAGGCTGGAGCGAATATCAGCCGAAACGAGTTAACAACATGCAAGATGAGGACAAATATCCGTCAAATGTAAATAATATAAATAATGTAAACGAAGTTTCTGTGGTCTTGAATTCCTTATCAGTTGCAGCCAGGATGTAAAAGTCTGTTGACTCTCATTAATTTTTCTCCTGTCTGCTTCACCATAAACAAGAAATATTGCATTTTCCACTCCCCATGGCAAGTTCACTGCATTCTTTTTTGTCCATTTTACTAAATGACACATGTATTGCCAAGGCAGACCAACACCAGTCTTTGGAGTCTGTTTCATCACATATGGACCTGTGTTTATACATGCATGTGCATTAGTGTGTGTGAGTACATGTGTGTAAAAGCTCTGAGATCAAGCCTGATTCCTAGGAAGTGCAAGCACAAGACTGCTCCCCAGGCAAAGCTGCACGAACAGAGGTGCCAAAAGAACAAGATCACATGGGCACAAAGAAAGTGAGAACCATGCAAGTCCAGAGCCAACCCATTGCTTTCAATCCCAAAAGGCCACCAATGCCCTCAACATGCAGCATAGCCTTCTGAGCATGTAATGGACTCATTGACCACAGCTGGACACACCATTCCCTTTCTTCTTCTTCCATGCGGTGCCTTAGTCATTTTTGACAACAATGGATGAAATAATAATAATAATAATAATAATAATAATAATAATAATAATAATAATCATAACAATAATAATAATAATAATAATAATAATAATATAATAACATTGGAAAATACCTTAGGATGAGAACCCAGGTTCGAAATTTCCCCAAGACACTTGATGAAGGCTGGAGCGAATATCAGCCGAAACGAGTTAACAACATGCAAGATGAGGACAAATATCCGTCAAATGTAAATAATATAAATAATGTAAACGAAGTTTCTGTGGTCTTGAATTCCTTATCAGTTGCAGCCAGGATGTAAAAGTCTGTTGACTCTCATTAATTTTTCTCCTGTCTGCTTCACCATAAACAAGAAATATTGCATTTTCCACTCCCCATGGCAAGTTCACTGCATTCTTTTTTGTCCATTTTACTAAATGACACATGTATTGCCAAGGCAGACCAACACCAGTCTTTGGAGTCTGTTTCATCACATATGGACCTGTGTTTATACATGCATGTGCATTAGTGTGTGTGAGTACATGTGTGTAAAAGCTCTGAGATCAAGCCTGATTCCTAGGAAGTGCAAGCACAAGACTGCTCCCCAGGCAAAGCTGCACGAACAGAGGTGCCAAAAGAACAAGATCACATGGGCACAAAGAAAGTGAGAACCATGCAAGTCCAGAGCCAACCCATTGCTTTCAATCCCAAAAGGCCACCAATGCCCTCAACATGCAGCATAGCCTTCTGAGCATGTAATGGACTCATTGACCACAGCTGGACACACCATTCCCTTTCTTCTTCTTCCATGCGGTGCCTTAGTCATTTTTGACAACAATGGATGAAATAATAATAATAATAAGTATATATATATATATAATATATATATATATATACATCTCTCCTTCTCTCTCTCTCACTCTCTTTCTCTCTCTCTCTCTCTCTCTCTCTCTCTCTCTCTCTCTCTATATATATATATATATATATACATATATTTTTATGTTTGTGTCTGTGTGTGTCCCACCACCAACATTTTGACAACTGATGTTGGTGTGTTTATGTCCCTGTAACTTAGCAGTTTGGCAAAAGAACTGATAGAATAAGTACCAGGCTTACAACGAATAAGTCCAGGGGGTTAATTTCTTTGATTAAAAGTCAGTGCTCCAACGTGGCCGCAGTCAAAATGACTGAAACAAGTAAAAGAATAATAAAAGAATATACATATTACATGGAAAAATACGAGCAAGAGAAATAATATTCTTAAGATTATAAACCTGGAAAATTACAGGACAAGTTATTACACTTGGAAAAGTTCAGGACAACTTATTACATCTGGTAAAGTACAGAACAAGAAAATATTTACTTAAAATATTGCAGCTAAGGATAAAATTTCAAATAAAATATTTAAATTGAGAAAATACTAGCTTTTATTAAAACGAAAAATTTTATTACAAGTTATTATTTCTATTTGTTATAACTTGTTACTTCTATTAAAAATGAAAGATAACTCAATCAAAATATTTTTTGCACTTTAAAAACATTCATTTTTTTAATTATTAATTAATAATTAGAAATTTGAAAATGGGTTATAAAAAATTATAGTAGAACATAATTAGTTAGTACAATAAATAGAATAATACAAAAATTAGTTATACTCTGGCGAAAATAAATTTAAGACCGATGATAAAAGTTCTATTTCTTACAAAATATTTTGTTACTAACACCATACAAATTATTTTTATCTTTTACACCTTATGCAGAATTTATTTCTCTTTCGAATGATGCAGACAATAACTATTTTTATACAACTTGAAGAATTCTAATGCTAAATTAATATAAACGTTTCAAATTTACTGGCAAAATTAGTTTAAGACTATGTAATATATATGCAAATTCTTTTGCCAAAATGGGTGGTCACACAACTAGCCTAACTGCACTATATAGCGTTATAATCTAACGTTATTATACAATTGATTAATAATAGGAAAACAACGTAGCCTCAGTACAGTCACAAGAGCAAAAATCATATTACCCCACCAGCAAAAAGTTTCCTTTTTGAACATCAGCAAGAAACTAAAGTGAAGTAAAATGGCTTGTGTGCAAGCATGGAAGTTAGACTCGGAGACTGGTCAATATAAAGATTGGCAAAGGACTGGCCCCCCAAGAAAAGCGACGGTGCAGTTGGACCATTGAATCCACTGGCTTTCTGAAGGCAACCGAATGCTGACAGCTGTTGACATTTGTAAACAATTGTCCAATGAGAATGGTTTTATTTTTACACCACAAACTGTCCACAACCATTTGAGAGAATTTAGACTACAATGACGAATTGTTAGGAAAACGTCAATAATATCCAAAAGAAGTCGACTCAAACTCCTTAATTTCATAAAAAGCCATGCTCAATGGACTGCCGAAGATTGTTGCAGGGTCCTTTGGAAATGACGAGTCACACTTCTGTATATTTGGATCAGATGGTAAAACATACCGTCAGACGTCACCCAACCGAGGAATTCCATCTGAAATGCTTGAAAAAGATGGCGCAAATGGGTGTTAGGGGTGTGATGGTGTGGGCAGCATTTAGTAGCTTTGGTGTTGGCCCTCTAGTTAAAGTTGATGGAAAGCTAAATAGTGTAGATTATATGAATCTATTAATGGATAATGCTGTGCCATATTTGACTCACCAAATGCCTCAAGGGGCTATTTATCACCAGGACAATATTCCTGTGCACAAAGCCAAAAAGTTTATGGGATTTTTTGATCACCATAAAATTGGCATAATCGAATGGCCTCCCCAGAGCCCGAACCTGAATCTGATCGAGAACTTGTGGATTTATGTTTCCAAAAAAGTCCATGCTAAAAAACCATCTAATCTAAAACAATTATTCGATTATATCAATGAGATATGGCAAAACATTCCCATAGAATTTTGTAATCACTTAGAGAATTCAATACCAAGGCATTGTTCAGCCATTATTAAAAATAAGGGCTACAGCACAAAGTACTAATATCTATTTCGTTCTTGTTGCTCATTTTTGCTACAATCTTAAGCTTTAAATAAAATTATAATGATACGGTCTTAAACTAATTTTGCCAGTAAATTTGAAACATTTATATTAATTTAGCATTAGAATTCTTCAAGTTGTATAAAAATAGTTATTATCTGCATCATTCGAAAGAGAAATAAATTCTGCATAAGGTGTAACAGATGAAAATAATTTTTATAGTGTTAGTAACAAAGTATTTTGTGAGAAATAGAACTTTTATCATCTCAGTCTTAAATTTATTTTCGCCAGTGTATATTGCAGTAAAATCTACCTATAACAACAAATTCATAGTAAAATTTGCTTGAGTTATTGCCTAAGTTATTGCCAAGTCTTCACATTTTTAGTCTTGAGCCAATGCCTATTTTTTACATAATGAATCTGCCTACCATATATACTATTCTACATTGCATAAAACTTTAGCTATATTGATACTTCTGGCTCTCATTTATTAAGTACTCTTGTGTGTCAATATTTTAACAAAATGAGGGTATTTTGTTAATTATAATGTTACCTTGTAAATTAAAATCAAATAATTTTAAATATTCAAATTTTATCCTTAGCTGCAATATTGTAAGTAAAAATGTTTTTGTTCTGTACTTTACCAGATGTAATAAGATGTCCTGAACTTTTCTAAGTGTAATAAGATGTCCTGTAATTTTCCAAGTTTATAATCTTAAGAATGTTATTTCTCTTGCTTGCATTTTCCCACGTAATCCATGTTTTTTTCAAGCTATGCTATTATGCTAATAAATAATGTGTCAAATGTTTCAATTCACGGTGTCATTGATAATTTTCCCTAACCTCAATGACACCGGTAACATATATTAAAAGCACCCTTATAGAACTGTATTCATGAAAAAGTATAGCACTATATTATCACCCTCAAATTTCAGAAACAAACGCTCATAACTTTTTTGTTTTTAAACTTCATTGCATGAGATTGATACCATGAAATTCTTTGAATTGAGCTCTATCATTTAATTAAATCTATCATTTAATTAAAATATAGTGTGTTTTTAAAATAACAAAGTTAATTATACTTAAATCCAGTTTTTGCCTTATATTTTTCTGGTGATATTTTACCTCACAACTTTTTGATACAAATTTTTGTTGCATGGGAACAAAACTATGAAATTCTTTATGCTTTCTTCTATCATTCAAGCTAAGATGAATATATTTTGCTTATATAAAAAAAAAGTTATTTAGATCTAAACTCGATTGGTGGTATTACTTACTCTCCTATAATGTTGCTATAAATTTTGATATAAACTTTTTCTACAGGATCAAATCTCAATTTTTTAATGCCAAAATGTAGCTAGGGACCAGTCCTCTACAAAAATGTTAACAGTTTTCAATTTGGTTATGAATTAAATTAGCAACAAGCCCAAAAGATGCAGTATGTGAGTTTTTTGCGGCCTTAAGAGTATTATTCAACTAGTACTGTAGTTGAGTGATTCTTTTATTCTTTTACTTGTTTCAGACATTTGACTGCAGCCATGCTGGAGGGCAACTTTATGGGGGTTTAGTCGAATAAACTGACCCCAGGACTTATTCTCTGTAAGCCTAGTACTTATTCTATCACTTTTGCTGAACTGTTAAGTTATGGGTACATAAACACACCAACATCAGCTGTCAAGTGATGGTAGTAGGGACAAACACAGACACACACACAAATATACACCTATATATATATATATATATATCATCATCATCATCATCGTCGTTTAGCGTCCGTTTTCCATGCTAGCATGGGTTGGACGGTTCTACTGGGGTCTGTGAAGCCAGAAGGCTTCATCAGGCCCAGTCAAATCTGGCAGTGTTTCTACGGCTGGATGCCCTTCCTAACGCCAACCACTCCGTGAGTGTAGTGGGTGCTTTTTACGTGCCACCCGCACAGGTGCCAGACAGAGCTGGCAAACGGCCACGAACGGATGGTGCTTTTTATGTGCCACCGGCACAAGGGCCAGGAGAGGCTGGCAACGGACACGAAACGGGGCGGTGCTGGCAACGGTCGCAAAACGGAAGGTTCTCTTACATGCCACCGGCACTGGTAACACATCTGCAACTTCCATTGATCGATTTCCATATGCATATATATATA